>NW_007258384.1:498361-563541 GCF_000164805.1 Carlito syrichta | reverse complement strand
TCCCCCCAAACCCACAAAGACATGGACACTAAACAGCATGATGCTAAACAACTCCTAGGTCAACATGGAAGTCAAAACAGAGATTAAAATATACCTGGAAAAAAATGAAAATGAAGAAACATCTTACCAAAACCTCTGGGATGCCATGAAAACAGTACTAACAGGAGAATTCATATATCTACAAACACATATGAAGAAAATGGAAAGATCACAATATACAGCCTAACAAATCACCAGAGTGAGTTAGAAAAGTAAGACCACCAAAATCCTAACTTCAGCTGAAGAATCCAGATCACCAAAATAAAAGCCCAAATTATGGACATAGAAGACAAAAAGATAATACAAAAAAAAATTTTTTTTTTAAATGGTTCTTTGAAAGGATAAACAAAATTGATGGTTCCCTAGCTAGACTGATCAAGAAAAAGAGAGAAAAAGCCCAAATAAACACAATCAGAAATGCAAAGTCAAGTCACAACTGACCCCAAAGAAATACAAAAGATTATCAGAGACTACTATGTACACTTATATGGAAACAAGCTAGAAAATCTAAAGGAAATGGAGGATTTTGTGACATCACACAACCTCTCTAATTTGAAACATGAAGAAATTGAGACCCTAAACAGACTAGTAACAATCCAGGAAATTGACTATGTCATAAGAAAATTACCTACCAAAAAATGTCCTAAACCACATGGTTTTCCAGAAGAATTCTACAAAACATACAAGGAGGAACTGATACCAATCCACTGAAAGTATTCCAGGCAATCGAGAAAGATGGAACTGTTCCCAAATCATTTTATGAAGCTAACATCACATTGATACCCAAAGCAGGTAAAGATCCAACAAAGAAAGAGTACTGCAGGCCAATATCCTTGATGAATATTGATGCTAAAATTCTCACCAAGATTCCAGCAAACTGGATTCAACAACACATCTCAAAAATCATCCACCATGACCAAGTAGGCTTCATCCCCAGGATGCAGCGCTGGTTCAATATTCATAAGACCATAAGCGTAAATAAATACATCAACAGATGTTAAAACAAAAACCACACGATTATATCATTAGACACAGAAAAAGTTTTTGATAAAATCTAGCACCCCCTCTTGATAAAAACTCTCAAACATCTAGGCATAGATGGAACATACTTCAAAATAGTAAGAGTCATCTACAAGAAACCCACCACCAGCATACTGCTAAACAGACAGAAATTGTAACCATTTCCCCTGAAAACCAAAACAAGACAAACATGCCCACTCTCACCCCTCCTTTTAAACATAGTTTTGGAAGTACTAGCTAGAGCAATCAGATAAGAGAAGGAGATCAGCAGTATCCAAATAGGAAAAGAGGAAGTCAAGTTATCCCTCTTTGCAGATGACATGATTCTATTCCTCGAAAATCCAAGAGAATCTGTCAAAAAAACTCTTTGCACTGAGGAGTCTGGAAGATGGTGGCCAAGTCAGTCAGATTATGCGAGTCCCTATGTAAGTGAGTGAGTGTATGGAAAATTTTGTGTAATTGCTGTTGAACAAGTGGGCATGTAAGTGGCTGACCGAGTGAGGGCTAGAGAGCTAGCGGCCAGGGCTCTCCTGCTGCTGCGGATGGGGTGCCACAGTGGCTGGGCTTGGACCCTAGCGATTCCCAGGATACAGAAGCCGAGCCCCATTTTCTTTTTCTTTTTCTTTTTTCTTTTCATTTTCTTCTTTTTCTTTCTTTCTTTTTTTTAATCAACAAACCCTCCCTGGGAAGAAAATGCTGAGAGTGACTGTCTAAATAGGGCTTGTGAGAGGGTGGCCAGGCCCCGGGTGCTGCAGCTTCTCTGCTTTGTCCCTGGCTCTTCCTAGGTTGCAGAAGTGGAACACCATTGTTTTTTTTAAAACACACAGAAGTTTTCCTTTGAAAAAGTGGGGGAAATAAACTATTGTCCCAGGCTCTCCCTCATATTGAAGCAGGAGAGAGACTGCTGGCTCCTGGCTTTGTCTCACCACATCAGCACCTGGCAGGGCTCTGGCAGGGGCTGCAGAGGGAGTACGGAGGCAAGTTCCCACAGAATAGGGAGGAGAGGCACCCCACCACCATCTTGAAGGCGGGGCAGGAACATGCTCCGATTTGCTCACCATGGAGCAACAGACGCAATCTCTGTGACTGGTGGATCAACTACTCAGGGATTGATCATGGACCACAGGGAATAACCTGAGAGCACAAACTTCAGAGGGACCTGATGAGTGCTGAGTTCCAGGTGCCCACCCGGTTCCCTGATCCAGTCATGGGACAAAGGGTGTAGCCAGAAAAGGATGAGGAAGAACTCCAAAGAGATCACTAGTGAGTACCGGGCTGACCCAAACCCACTCCTCCCCAGCAATCCTCTGAACATCAGACCCACACAGCTGGGCCACAACTGAGAGGGACAAACCCAGGCGGAACCTGAACGTCAGTTGCAATAGAACTCCATTCTAGGATAGGCCTGGCTGAGGCATCCCCAGTGAGAGTACATACCTGGGGAAGAGACAATCCCATACCTCCCCACAGGAGATCTCCTTATTCATATGAGAGTGGGAGGGGAGGACTGCAACCCCACCCACCTCTACTGCCCCTCCTCCTTCCCTGCTTCATTCCCTGAGGAGAGAGTGAAAGAGGTGGCTTTGCAAGAGAGATCTGATTAGAGGAACAATTACAGAGCCTGCAACAAGAGGGCAGGGTCTTTGGGGGGTTTTTTTAATTTTCAATTATTTTTTAATTTTTACAATTTTTTAACTGTTTGTTCATCTATTTTTAAAATATTTTTCCTTTGTGCATGAATGTGTAAGTGAGGGTTTGATCTGCATTCCCCCCAATTTTTTTCTTTTCTTTTCTTTTTCTGTTTCTTTCTTCTTTTATTTGTCATTTTCTGTTTAAGTGTGTATGTGAATGATTGAGTGTTCATCTTTTATTTTGCTGCTGTTGTTGGTTTTTGCTTTTTTGTTCTTCTGGGTTTTTTTATATTCATTTTTTATAGTTTAAGGTGTGTGTCAATATATGTGTGAGGGTTCGACCTGAATCCCTTTCTTCCCCCCTCCAGTCTTTCTGTTTTTCTTCTCTACATACTTTGTGCCAGGCATGTGTGTGTGTTTAGCTTAGCTTTTGTTGTTGTTTTTATTGTTTGTTTTGTTTCACTTTGTTGTTATTTCAGTTTGTTATGGGGTGTGTGTGTATGTGTTCAATTGCTTCTGCATTGATTTCTGCTTTGCATCATAATATAGAGTGGTGGTGGGGAGTGGGTTCAGGGAACACATGCCACAATAAATGAACATTTTAATTTGCAAGTAGTTTCTGATTTTTAGGTCCCCATCCCCTACTTTATTGGAATTTCAAAAACTACAAGTGACAGCAAAGTTTCCCATTCACTGTCCTATTTCAAAATTGAACAAATCCAGAACCCAGATCAGGGAAGAATAGAGGACTGAGCAAACATCAGAGGGAAAGCCTCTCCCACTGAAACTGAATAACAGAACTAAAGGGAAAAACAAGAGATTTGTCACAAATGAGGAAAAAACAAAGGAAGGCCTCAGGCAATTTCAAGTGTACCAAAAACAAAACTCTTAAAAAATCAGACCTTGGTGCCAAAACAATGGAAGTCACCAATGACTGTCCCCAGAATACAGGGATTAGGGAATGGATAGGAAGAGTGAACAAGACTCAAGAAAGACAAGATGCAGCACTGAAAGAACTTGTAACAGAGGTTTTGGCAATAAAAAATTTCATCCAGGAAGTAAATAACAAGATGACAAGCATGGAAAGCAGAATTAATCTAGGGGAAGAAAGAATCTCAGAACTTGAAGATCAGAACATGGAATTAACCCAATCTGTAAAAAACATAGAAAGGAGACTCAGAAGGAAAGAACAAAGCCTACAAGAGATTTGTAATTATATCAAGAGGCTGAACCTACACCTGATTGATATCCCAGAAGAAGAAGGGGAAATGGAAAACAACTTGGAGCAAGTATTCCAGGAGGTAATCCAAGAAAACATGCCCATCTCACCAGAGGTGTGACCAGTCAAGCACAAGAGATATAGAGAACCCCTACATGACATCAAATAAGAAGACCAACCCCTAGACACATAGTAATTCGCCTACACAAAGTAGGCACAAAAGAAAAATCCTAAAGTCAACAATAGAGAAAGGTCAGACTACCTACTGGGGAAAACTAATCAGAATAGCAGCAGACCTATCAGCAGAAACACTCCAAGCAAGAAGGAACTAGAGCCCTATATTCAAAATCCTCAAAGAAAAACAATTTCAACCAAGAATTTCCTATCCAGCTAAGCTCAGCTTCATCAGTCAAGGAGAATTAAAAGCCTTCCCAGACATCCAAACCCTAAGAGATTATGCAGATTCCAGAGTCGTTCTACAGGAGATGCTTTAAAAGATATTAAGCACAGAAGAAAGAAAAAAAAAGAATCACCACACACTTCCCGAAAGAACAGGAGAGCACAGAATCAACAGAGAACACAGCATAATAAGAAACTTGAAAACACGCATACAATAACCCCAAAGCCAAAAGAAAACAAAGAAAAACTTTATAAGAACCTCATGAGAGAAAGAAACAATCACATTTCAATAATCAGCCTGAATGTGAATGGAACACTGAAAAGACACAGAATGGCAAACTGGATAAGAAACCATGACCCAATTATTTGCAGCATCCAGGAGACTCATCTCACCACAAGGGGCACAAACAGACTCAAAGTTAAAGGATAGAAAATGAGTTTCCCAGAAAATGGATCACCAAAGAAAGCAGGAGTTGCGACCTTAATATCAGACAAAGCAACCTATAAGCTATCAAAAATTTTAAAAGATGCAAAAGGTTACTAAATAATGATAAAAGTTTGAATCCATCAACAAGAAATATCCATTCTAAACATATACACACCCAGCACAGGTGTACCAGCATTTATAAAGCAATTACTAAAAAACCTAAAAATAAGATATTGACTCTAACACTATTATAGCAGGGGATTGAATACCCCACTGACAGTCCTAGATAGATCATCGAGGCAAAAAATCAACATGGAGATCCAGATCCTAAACTTGACACTCAACCAAATGGACTTCATAGCTACCTACAGATTATTTCACCCAACAACCATAGAATATACATTCTACTCATCACCACATGGGACATACTCCAAGATCGATCACATCCTTGGCCACAAATCAAGCATAAACAAATTCCATAAGGTTTAAATCTTGCCATGCACCTTCTCAGACCACAGTGGAATAAAAATAAATAGTAACACCAGCAACATTTCCCCAAAGCCCATAAGGACATAGACACTAAACATCATGATGCTGAACAACTACTGGGTCAACACTGAAATCAAAGCAGAAATTAAAAGATTCCTGGAAATAAATGAAAGTGAATAAATGCTGCAGCCCGCATGACTGCCTTGAGGGTCCTGAGAGAGAGTGGCAAAAGACTAAGAAAGACACATACACAAAGATATAAAGAAAAGCTGGGGCCAGGTGGGATACTTTCCTCTGATGGAGGAGAAGTGGGCCCAAAATAGCTCAGCATATTCATTTTATAATCAAGCACAAGGGAAGTTGTAAGGGATTCAAGGTCTGTGAGGGAGCCATAATGAAATTATGTTGCTACTTAAAAGGCGAGCTGTTCTGCAGTTATCTTGTTGTAGCTAAGGCTTTATCTATACTTTGTGCACCTGAATGTCTGGGAATCTGAGACACCATTTCGTATAGCAGGCTGCATCCCCTGCCTTTAGCTAGAATGCAGAGTACCAAGCAAGACCATGCCTACGAGCTTGAAGTCATTAAGCAAGACTTTGCCTTTGCTTGGGACCTTTACTCAAGGCCTGCTACAGTGACCGTGCTTGTCTGCTCCCCACATCACATCCACTCCCCCCCCAAAAAAATCTGGGATACCATGAAATCAGTTCTAAGAGGGGAATTTATATCTCTATGAGCACACATCAAGCAAATGGAAAGATCACAAGTGGAGAGCCTAACAAATCACCTGAGGGAGCTAGAAAGAGATGACCACCAAAACCCCAACTTTAGCAGAAGAATCCAAATCACCAAAATGAGAACCCAAATATGAGACATAGAAGACAAAACATCACAGAAAACATCAACAAAACAACAAGCTGGTTCTTTGAAAGAATAAACAAGATTGATGGACCCCTAGCCAGAATGATCAAGAAAAATACCAAATAAACACAATCAGAAATACAAAAGATCAACTCACAACTGACCCCAAAGAGATATGAAAGATTATCAGAGATTACTATGTACACCTATATGGAAACAAACTTGATAACCTAAATGAAATTGAGGAGTTTCAGACATCACACAACCTCCCCAGGTTGAAACAAGAAGATTTTGAGACACTAAATATACCAATAACAACTCAGGAAATTGACTCTATCATAAGAAAACTACCACACACAAAAAAAGCCCTGGACAGATGGCTTTCCAGCAGAAATCTGCAAAACGTACAAGGAGGAGCTGATACCAAGCCTATTGAAAGTATTCCAGGCAATTGAGAAAGATGAAATTCTCCCCAAATAATTTTATGAAGCTAACATCACACTGATACCCAAACTAGGTAAAGATCCAACAAAAAAAGATAACTACAGGCCAATATCCCTTATGAACATAGATGCAAAAACCCTCAACAAGATTCTAGCAAATCGAATCCAAAAACACATCTAAAAAATTATCCATCATGACCAAGTAGGCTTCATCCCCAGATTCAACATTCGCAAGACCACAAATGTAATTAAATACATCAACAGATGTAAAAACAAGAACCACATGATTATCTCATTAGATTCAGAAAAAACTTTTGACAAAATTCAGCATCCCTTCTTGATAAAAACCCTCAAACACCTAGGTATAGAAGGAACATACCTCAAAATAGTAAGTGCTATCTACGATAAACCCACAGCTAACATATTGTTAAATGGAGAGAAACTGGAAACATTTCCCCTGAAAACTGGAACAAGACAAGGCTGCCCACTCTCACCTCTCTTGTTCAACATTGTTTTGGAAGTCCTAGCTTGGACAATTAGACAAGAGAAGGAAATCAGGGGTATGCAAATAGGAAAAGAGGAAGTCAAGTTATCCCTCTTTGCTGATGATATGATCCTATACCTTGAAAATCCAAAAGAATCTGTCAAAAACCTGCTTGCACTGATAAAGAAAAGTCTCAGGGTACAAAATAAATGTGCAAAAAACAGTTGCATTCCTATACACCAACAACAAGCAGGCAGAGACACAAATTCAAAGCACAATCCCATTCACAATAGCCACACAAAAAAATGAAATACCTCGGCACCTTCCTAGCCAGAGAAGTAAAACATCTTTACATTGAGAACTACAAAACACTGCTCAAAGAAATCAAAGAAGACACAAACAAATGGAAAAATATTCCATGCTCATGGACACAAAGAATCAACATTGTTAAAATGTTCATCCTACCAAAGGCAATCTACAGATTCAACACAATGCCCATTAAATTACCAACATCATTCTTTCTAGACCTGGAAATCATAATATAGAATTTCATATGGAAACATAAATGACCATGAATAGGAAAAACAATCCTCAGCAAAAGAAACAAAGCAGGAGGTATCACACTTCCAGACTTCAAACTTTACTATAAGTCTACAGTAATCAAAACAGCACAGTATTGGCACAAGTACAGGAACATAGACCAATGGAACAGGATAGAGATTCCGGAAGCAAAGCCTCAATTTCTCAACCAACTCATCTTCAACAAAGCCTCTAACAACCACTGGTGAGAGGAGAACCTATTCAATGAATGTGCTGGGAAAACTGGCTGACCACATGCACAAGATTGAAACAGGACCCCTACCTATCACCATACACAAAAATTAACTCTAAATGGATCAAAGACCTAAATGTAAAACCTCACACTATAAGAATCTTAGAAAACGCAGGAGACACCCTTATGGAAATTGGAACTGGCAACCAATTCCTAATCAGACCCCTAATAGCCAATACTTTAAGAAATAAGATAGACAAGTAGAACCTCATCAAACTGACAAGCTTCTGCAAACAAAAGAAACCATCAAGAGAGCAGGGAGACAGCCCACAGAATGGCAAAAAATATTTGCCAACTGTATATCTGACAAAGGCCGAACATCAAGGATCTACAAGGAACTCAAATGCACCGAAAGGAAAAAAACAAATAGCCCCATTAAAAAGTGGGCAAAAGACATGAATAGACACTTCTCAAAAGAAGATATATGGCAGCCAATAGACACATGAAAAAGTGCTCAGCCTCACTCATCATCAGAGAAATGCAAATCAAAACCACATTGAGATACCACCTAACTCCAGTAAGAATGACCATCATTAATAAAACAACAACATATGCTGGCGAGGATGCAGAGAAAAAGGAATGCTTCTTCACTGCTGGTGGGAACACAAACTAGTGCAACCTCTCTGATTGACAGTGTGGCAATTTCTGAAAGAACTCAAAATTGACCTTCCATATGACCCAGCAATTCCCCTATTGAGAATATACGCAGAAGAACTCAAATCATTCTACAAGAAAGACACCTACATGCATATGTTTGTTTCAGCTCTATTCCCAATAACAAAAACATGGAACCAACCATGTTGCCCATCAATGCTGAACTGGATAAAATAAATGTGGTACATGTACACAATGCAATATTATGCAGCCATAAAGAAAAACAAACATATGGACTTCGCAGCAACTTGGATGGATTTGGAGTCAATTATTCTCAGTGATCTATCATAGAAACAGAGTACCATATATTCTCACTCATAAGCAGACATTGAACATTATAATACTATAGGGATTGGCAGTAGTGGGAAACTGTCAGCGGAGGGGGTGTGATTGGCAGTTGAGGAAAACTACTGGGGGAGAAAGGGGCATATCTTAACAACAAGGGTACCTGCATAATCAACGTTTGTATACCTAACTTTGAATTGTACCCCACATCTTTACAATTAAAAAAAAAAACTCCTTGCACTGATAAAGGACTATGGTAAAGTCTCAGGGTATAAAATTAAGGTGCAAAAGACAGTCACATTTCTATACATCAACAACAAACAGATACCCAAATAAAAAGCACAGTCCTATTCACAATAGCCAAAAAAAAATCAAATACCTTGGCATCTTCCTAACCAGAGATGTGAAAGACCTTTACAATGAAAATTACAAAATACTGCTCAAAGAAATCAAAGATGACACAAACAAATGAAAAAATATTCCATACTCATGGATTGGAAGAATCAGCATTGCTAAGATGTCCATCCTACCCAAGGCAATCTACTGATTTAATGCAATACCCTTTAAATTTCCAGCAGCATTCTTCTCAGACCTGGAAATGACAATTCAGGAATTCCTATGGAAATATAAATGGCCACAAATCACCAAAACAATCCTTAGCCAAAAAAAACAAAGCAGGAGGTATCACACTCCTAGACTTTAAACTCTATTATAAAGCTACAATAAGCAAATCAGCCTGGTATTGGTACAAGAACAGGCATATAGACCAATGGATCAGGATAGAGATTCCAGAAGCAAAACCTCTATATCTCAACCAGCCAGATCATCTTCGACAAAGCCTCCACCACCAACGACTGGGGAGAGGAGAACCTATTCAGTAAATGGTGCTGGGAAAACTGGCTGACTACATGCAGAAGATGAAAAGAAGATCCCTTCCTATCACCATATACAAAAATCAACTCTAAATAGATCAAAGACCTAAATGTAAAATCGCAAGCTATAAGAACCTTAGAAAATGCAGGAGAAACCCTTATGGAAATTGGAACCAGCAACCAATTCCTGAGCAAAACCCCAAGTGCCCATGCCATAAGAGATAAGATAGACAAGTGGGACTTCATCAAACTGACAAGCTTCTGCAAAGCCAAAGAAACCATCAAGAGAGTGGGAGACAGTCCACAGACTGGGAAAAAATATTTGCCAGCTGTATGTCTGACAAAGGCGTAACATCTTGGATCTCCATGGAACTCAAACATGCTGAAAGGAAAAAAACAAATAGCCCCATTACAAAGTGGGCAAAAGATATGAATAGACAGTACTCAAAAGAAGACATACAAACGGCCTACAGTACATGAAAAAAGGCTCAGCCTCACTAGTCATCAAAGAAATGCGAATAAAACTACACTGAGATACCACCTAACTCCAGTCAGGATGGCTATCATCAATAACTCAAAAAACCACAGATGCTGGAGATGATGTGATGAAAAGAGAACACTTTTTCCCACTGTTGGTGGTAGTGTAAACTAGTACAGCCTCTGTGGAAAACAGTGTGGCAATTCCTAAAATATGTAAAAATTGACCTTTGATCTGACCCAGCAAACTCCATACTGGGAATATACCTGGAAGAACTCAAATCACTCTATAAAAAAGATACCTGCACACTTATGTTTATTTGCAGCATTGTTCACAGTAACAAGAACATGGAACCAACCGTGCTACCCATCAAAAGAGGACTAGATTTTTAAAATGTGGTACATATACACGATGCAATATTATGCGGTCATAAAGAAGAACAAAATCATGAACTTCACAGCAACCTGGGTGGACTTAGAGTCTATAATACTGAGTGATCTATCACAGAAACAAAGAACTGCGTATCACATGTTCTCACTCATAAGTGAACCTTGAACAATTATCGGAATACTCTAAGAAAAGGATTAGCAGTATCTGGAAACTACCAGGAGGGAAGTGGGGAAGTGGGATTGGCAGCAGTGGGACTCTGCCTGGGGAAGGTTTGGGGCACACCTCATCAACAAGGGTAGCTGCATAACAAATATTTGTATACCTAACCATGAATTGTACCCCACATCTTCAAAATAAAAAAAATTAAAAGAAAAAAAAGAATACTGTTTTTCTTTGCTTTTCAAATGTTAAAATAAAAGATCTACTATTCCAGAATCTTCAGTGAAAATATCTTTCAGAAACAACAGGAAAATAAAGACATTTTCAGGTGAAGAAAAAAACCAAAGAATATGTTGACAGCAGACCAGCCATAAAATAATAAATAAATCTTTATGAACAGAAAAAAATGATAAAAAGAGTGATCTTGGGGCATCAGGAAGGAAGAAGGAACATGGTAAATAATAACATGAATAAATACAATAAACTTTCTCCTTTTGAGTTTTCCAAATTATGTTTGACAGAAATGAAAATCTTAACACCATCTGATGTGTTTCTAAATGAATATAGAGGAAATATTTTTAAATTATATTATAAATGGGGAGGAGTAAAGTGACACAAAGGAAGGTAACATTTCATTCAAATTGGAAAAAAATAAGACTATAATGAGTTCCACATATGTAGTATAATACATAGAGTAACCACTAAACAAAACTATACAAAAAGATACATTCAAAAACATTTAAGATAAGTCAAAAGAAAAGAACTCTAAAAATGTACCAACAACCCACGAGAAGGCAAGAGTGAAAATGAGAAAGGAAAAACAAAGACCCACAGAAAACGAAAACAAAAAATTACAAAATCCTTTCAATTAAAAGACAGAGATTGACAGAATGAATTTAAAAACATGACTCTATTATGTGTGGTTAATTAGAAACTCACTTCAAATATAATATAAGCAGATTTAAAGTAAAAGAAAAGCATGAAAAATATATGCCATGGAAACATTAATCAAAAGAAAGCAAGAGTGATTACATTAATATCAGATCAAATACACTTCAGAGCAAAGACAATCACCAAGATAAATTATTTAGTGATGATTTGATATTACACCCAAAAGACATAAGAATTCTAAATGTATACATACATACCAAACAACAGAACTGTAAAATATATGAAGCAAAAGTAGAATGAACCTAAAAGAGAAATAGGTAAATCCATAATTGTAATTGCATCTCTTAACATCCCTCTGTCAATAATTAATAGAACAACAGCTAGATAGAAAGTCAGCAAGGATAGAAAAGAACTCAGTAATACCATCAACCAACAGAATCTAATCAACATTTTTTAAATACTCCACCCAACAATAGCAGAAAAAACACTTTTTTTAAAAGTATCTAGGGAACATATACCAAGAAAGACCACATCCTGGACCATAAAACAAACCTCATTTTAAAATAATTTCAATCATGCAAGTATCTTTTCCAGCCATAATGAAATCATACTAGCAAACAAGAAGCCGGACTCGGTGGCTCAGCCTATAATCCCGCGTCCTTGGGAGGCTGAGGTGAGTGGATTGCCTGAGCCCGCGGGTTCGAGACCCACCTGGACAGCAAGACCTCATCTCTACAATAAATCAAAAAATCAGCCGGGCTGGTAGCGCATGCCTGTAATTCCGGCTACTTGGAAGGCTGAGGTGGAAGGATCGCCGGAGCCCAGCAGGTCGAGACTGCGGTGGCCGGGAGAGGTCTGGGTGACAGAGTGAGACTCCAACTCAAAAAAGAAAGAAAACAACAACAAAAAGATAACAGGAAAATCTTCAGACGTTCAGGAAATTCACAATGCATTTCTAAATAATTCACAGAAGTCTCAATGGAATTTTAAAATATATATATATTAAACTAGATTAAATTGAAATACAAAATATCAAACATAACTTAAGCAGGGTTGAAAGGGAAATATATACCACTAACTGCACATATTAGAAAAGAACAAAAGTCTCAGATCAATCATCTAAACTTCTACCACAAGAAATATATAAAAAGAACAACAAAACGATTCAAAGAAAGCAGAGGGGAGAAAATAATAAAGATAAGAGAAAAAATAAAATCAAAGACATAAAAACAATAGAGAAAATCAATGAAACGAAAAGCTGATTCTTTAAAAAAAAAACCAATGAAATTGATAAATCTCTAGCAAGATTGATAAAAAGAGGGAAATATAAAGTAACACTATCAGGACTATAATGTTAGAGAACAGGGAACACTATAAGCAACTCTACACAATTAATTTTGACAACTTAGATGAGTTGAATCTACTACTTGAAAATCACATGCTAAAACAACTAATCTAATATAAAACAGATAATTGTAATGTAGCCCTATAACTATTAAGAAAATCAAATTTGTGATTTATAAACTTCCAAAAAAGAAATCTCCAGGCACAAATTGTTTCACTGAAAATTTTTACTAAGCTCTTATGGAACTAACACCAATTATAAAGAATCTTTTCTAGAAAATAAAACAGGAGAGAACACTTCCCAATTCATTTTATGAAGCTAATATTATCCTGATAACAAAGCTGGACAAGGCAGTACAGAAAAAGAAAGCCATAGACCAATATCACTCATGAATATAGATGTAGAAATCTTTAACAAAATATCAACACATAGATTTGAGCACATAGATTTGTCATTGTAGTAAGACAATGATTGATATTGTAGTAAGACAATGATAGACAGGAATGAAGGTAAGAACACATCCCTGTTAAAAATAAATAAGTCCCTATTTGCAGAATACATGATTATATACAAAAATCTCAAGGAAAAGAAAGAAGGAGAGAAAGGGAAGAAGGAAGGAAAGAAAGGAAAGGAAAGGAAAACACTCCTGGAAATAATAAGTGAATTCATCAAGGTCACAGGATTCAAGATAATTGTAGAAAAATAAATGGCATTTTAACATAAATGAACAATTGAATACCAAAATTAAAAATTCATTACAATTCCTAAGTGCTCAAAGTAAAATACCTAGTAGTAAATCTAACAAAATATGTACAAGTCTTGTCTGCTGAAAACTACAAAACATTAATGAAAGAAGTCAAAGAATATCTAAATAAATGAAGAGATCTAATGTGTTTGTAGATCAGATTACGCAATACAGCAAAGATACCAATCTTTCCTAAAATGACATACAGGCTTAAAACAATTTCTGTGAAAATCCCAACAAGTCGTCTTATAAATATATGCAAGATTTTTAAAATATTGTATGGAAAGGCAAAAGAATTAAAATAGTTAAAACAATTTTAAAATAAAAGAGTAACATGGGAAAAATCAGTCTACCTTATTTCAAGACTATAATAGTTAAGACTATGTGGTATTTGCAGAATAGAAGTTATAGATCAGTAGAACAGAACAGAGGAATCAGAAATAGACCCACTCAAATATGCCCAACAGATTTTTTATAAAGGTACAAGGGACATTTCACCAAAAAGGACATACAGATGTCAGATATAGATGGTCCTCAACTTACAATGGCTTATCTTGCAATTTTTCTGCTTTACAATGGATTTGTTGAGGCATACAATAATATAAATATACATGAAACATTGTTCAACGTCATTAGTCACTAGGGGAATGCAAAATAAGTTACAATGAGGCTTTGGCAGGAATGCAGAAAAACTAAATCCTTCATACCTTGCTGGTAGGAGTATAAAATGGTACAATCACCCTGGAAAACAGTTTGGTAGTTCCTTAAAAAAAAAAAAATCTAAACAGTGAGAAATACAGAATTTGATAACATTTTTTGAAAGCAGAGAAAAACTAAACCTACTACTACCATACAGCCCAGCAATTGCACTCCTGGTTATTATCCCAAGGGTGATAATTGAACCTATATTTACTTAAAATCTCTACATAAATGTTTATAACAAATTTATGCATAATAACCAAAACCTAGAAACAACCTAATATCTTTCACGGGTGAGTGGTGAAGCAAATTTTTGTACTCTATATAATGGAATATTAGTCAGCAATAAAAAGGAACAAACTATTGATACACACAGTACTATAGGTAAATCTCCAGAGAATTGTGCTAAGTGAAAAAAGCCAATCGTGAAAGGTTACAGGCTGTTATTTCATTTATATAACATTCTTAAAATGACAAAAGTATAGACACAGAATACAGATCAATTGCTGTCAACCGTTAAAGAGAGAGTGGAGGCAGAATGGAAGTGAACATGACTATCAAAGGACAGCATGAGGGATTTTTGTGCTGATATCCTGACTGTATCAATGTCAATATCCTAGCTGTGATATCATACTATAGATTTTCAAATTTTACCATTCGTAGGAATTGAGCAAAGTATATATACAATCTCTCTGTATTATTTATTACAACTGCATATGAATCTAAAATGATCTCAAAATAGAATTTAATTTGTTAAAAAAGTCATTATTGGACATCTAGAAACATCTCATATATAGAAGTAAACAAATCTCGGGTATATTCACTTTCCCTGCAATGATGGCACGTTTATCATTCATCTATCCTAATGGTGTTATATAAAGTCATTTTTATATAAATTATATATTTTTTTCTTTCTAGGTGCCTTTATGAACAAATAAACTGAAGAAAACAAATTGCATAGTAAAATCTTTTATTCAGAGCCTTACTTTCCAAGACTCTATGGAATCATATCATTTTTCTAAAGATTTCAGCACATTTAATATGATTAAGCACATTTTTGCAATTAGACAATACATTGCTATAAGCTGAAAATTTTATAAGTAGCATGAAAATTTAAGGAGCAATTATACTTATCTATGCTGTCGTCACTATTTTGATATTGTACTTATTGAAGATATGTTATAATTAACTATTATCTCTTCTCAAGACTTGTGAAAAACTTAGTTTTGCCAGGCTGTTAAATACAAAACAACTCAGGATTTTATTTACATGTTGTTTTTTTTGTAATAAATGTTTTATTTTTAACCATTATTTTATGACACTAATTATTTTGAGAAAAATCACAGTCATATGATCTCTGAAGACCATGATCTTAAGTTCTATTTAATTAGAAAAAAATCCATTCATTTTTCTGGCTAATTCAAGAGAAAAACTACTTGGCAGAATTTGTTTCTAGAACATTACCATTATGGAAAGAATAGTGTTGTAATAGTATTAAGAATAGTGATATAATGCCATCTACTTGCTACTTCAGAAAATTACTTACTGAGATTAACTTATTAAAAAAGTTTTAAAAATGCAACCAACAAAATAATTTCAAATAAAATTATTGTATGTCAGGAATACGTCAATGGCAATTTTCTGAAATTTTTCAAGTATTTTACTCATCAAATCTTCAAAAGTCACAATTTCATTTATCTATTAGAATACCTATTGTTATTTTCTCAGTTGAAATTTTATCATCACTGCCTGCAAATGTTCTAGCCAATCTTATATCCTTGAAAAGTATACTGCATGATACTTTAGTGCTTTATTAAAGTAGTTTTGATAGTGTAAATATTCTTAATGATGTCAAATTTTTCTGGTTTATACAGTAACATAGTTAGGTTTAAAATTTACAGTAAACACAAAGAATTTCCTTTCTTTTCTTTCAAAGAAAAGAAGATCTTAAGTAACCATGAAATGAACTTTTCTTTTCTTTTTCTTTTTCTATTTTTTTTTCAGTTGGAGACTTACTCCATCACCAGAGTGCTGTGACACGCTCATACTCACCCCAGCATGAACCTGCTGGGTTCTGGTGATCCTTCCACCTCAGCCTCCCAAGTAACCAGAACTACAGGTGCACACTACCATGCCAGGCTAATTTTTTTTTTATTTATTGCAGAGACGAGATCTCACCATGTTGCCAAGCCTAGTCTGGAACCTGCGAGTTCAGGTAACCCTCTCTCCTCGTCCTCCCAAAGTGCTGGGATTACAAGCTTGAGCCACCGTACCTGGCCTAAAATAAACTTTTCATTTAATCCTCCATTAAGCTACATTACCTAAGAGCATTTTACTTGGGCTACATGCTAGGTTTATAAAAACAAGTGAGACATGACCTCTCCCTAATGAAGTTCTAAATTTAATGTTCATTCCTGAATTTTTGTAGCATAAAATGAATGAACCAGTTATAAATACCATGTGCTGATCAATTGTGCAACTGGAATTTCTGAATATATGATTTAAATTAAATACATGACTTTTCTGTATGTGTTTAACTTTACTTATTCCAGTGTCATTTTAATAATAAGTAACAGTAAGTTAACCTATATAGTAAATATATCAAGCATTTGCATATAATTTATCCTTATTTTTTGGGGGGGTTCTTTTTAAAATAGAGGTAACGATGAAATTCAAATAATACATAAGAATGTCTTATAAAAGGTCAGAGAAAAAATTCGAAAATACAATGTACAAGAGAAGTTTAAAAAAACGGAATTATTTTTTGGAAGACAGGCTTTTGTAGTACAGGCTTCCCCCACTACTAAGTGTTCTAAGAAGCCACTGGCATCAGTGTACCAGCTAGCATTTTTGTGAGAGGCAGCATGATCAGATTCAGTTAAATTTTTTTTTTTGGAGATTCTTTCAATGCGTTGCCTATTACATGATGGGTGGTTTATGAGCACATCTGTCCACACCACTCTTGAGTGTTCAACAGTTTTTGACCAAAACCAGCATGATGCCTGTGTCCCACTCTCCCTATTCACCTGATCTCACCCTGAGGGACTTTTTTTTGTATCTAGATGGAAAAAGTACTCAAAGGAAAATATTTTGCCAATGTGGAAGAGGTGAAACAAAAAATGGCCAAAGCACTAAAAAGCATCAAAATTGATGCGTTCAAAACTGTTTTGGGCCATGGAAAAAGCATCCTGATAGGTGTATTGCATCAGATGGAGGGTACTTTGAAGGTGACAAATTTAAACATGTAAGGATAAATACACACATTTTTATAAATAAATTCTGGTTTATTTTGGGTCCCCCTCATATATGTATAACTTATACCAACAAAAATACAATATATATTTGAAATTATTGTGTTTTTTAACAAAATTAACTCAAGATTGATAAAAATTATGAATAACATGAGTACACCAATAATTAGAAAATGAATGTAAACAATAAACAAAAAAATGACAACAGGCTTAGGTATATTTAAGCGTTTTATTAAAACTTCAGGAAAGTACATATCATGTTACCTTACCTGTTTCAAACCAGGGGGTAAAACATAGAAAGTTAGCACCTCATTTATAGGCATAGAGCAAAGTTATTACAATCCAGACACCAAAATCAGACAAAGATAGTACACAGCTGTCACATCATCCCTACCCAGACTACACACTCACTTAGAGGCAAATCTCATTAATGAGTTAAACTGTAATATTTTTAAATTAAATATAGTCATTTATTAAAAGAATAATACAGTATGACCAGTAAGGTTTTATATAAGGAACATAAGGATGGTTCAACATTTAGAATTATATTTATGTAGTCATTACATTTATAAATCTCTAGACTAAGAAAAATGATTGTCTTTATAAATCCTGAAAAAAAATCAACATGTTCCTAATAAAAACTCTCAGTAAATTAAGACTAAAAGGAAACTTCCTTAACTTAAAAAAGAATTAACTATTAGAGGGTCACAAAGATGAATTATTGGAACCAGTCGCCTCAAAGTCAGGGAACATATAAAGAAGCCTATTATTAATATTTTTGCCAACCAATGAAATAGGATTTTCTTTAAAAAGACATAAGATATATAGCAATTAAGAAGTCGGTTTTTAAAAGTTATTATTTTTTAGCCAGAACTACAGGCGTGCACTACCACACAAAAGAAATAGCCAAAAAAAGTTATTATTTTCACACAATATGGATACATCAAGAAAATTCTAGCAAATTACCTTGAAAACTTTTAGACTCAATCATTCCAATAAGGGAGTTACCCCTAAATTATAGTTTATTTATACACAATCAATAGCCCAATTTTAAAGTAGAATCAAACTACTCCCATTAAAAATGGAAATCAGACTTTCAGAAACCCTGAAAAAACATACCCAGAAATATAAAGATTTGAAAAGAATTGTACAAAGTCTCTGAAGGATAACTTTCAGATACAGTAAAGAAAACCTGACATACCAGGATCCTGCATAAAAAGACTGAAAGTTGTAAATATGTCTATTCTTATTAAATAATTCTATAAATTCAAAGAAATTCAAATCAAGTCCTCAAGATTTTTTTTTCTCTCTTTTTTTTAAATTTGGAACTCAACAAGTAGATTATAAATTCCATCTGGAAGAAAACTGCAAAAATAGTCAAAACAAGCTTTTAAACACATGGCGCATCCTACCAGGTATCAACATCCTACCAGGTATCAACAGGAACCACCGGCAATGTATTCAGGCAAAAACAGAATTCAAATAGAAACTCAAATAGTGAACTCAAGTATATATAGAGCAACTTAGTGTATACTGTAGGTGATTGTCTAGTCATATCCACCTGCAATCTCTTGTTTTCATCCAGACATCAACGATCCCAATATTTATATTTTTAATACTCTTTTCTCCAATTGCTTCAAATGATGTCTAATAGGCAACTCAGATGTGAAGATAAAACAGAACTTTTGATGGCCACTCAATAAAACTGGATTCTGACTCCATCTTTCTCACCTTAAGAAGTGGTAATGCTATCTACACAACTACAGAATCTATTTGTCTAATATCATTGTCTATTGAGCTCCTACTATGTGTCAGGCACTCTTCTAGGCAAAGGTTTTCCTTTGTTTTATTCTTTGCCATAGTCTTTCTGCTCAAAAGATTGCTTGGTCCAACCCATCACATTCTAATGGCTGACACAGAAAAAAAACAAAAACAAAATATGTACTATGTTAAAGAGTGGTAAATACTAAAAAGAAAATAAAGTAGGGAGCAGGGATAGGGTCTTGGGTTGGGTAGAATGAGTAGAAAGTTCAGATAGGGTGCCAGAAATGTCCTTACTGAGATTACTTTTGAGAAAAAGAAGGAAAATGAGGAGAAGGAGAAAGAATGAGCAATATGGATTTCTTGGAGGCAAGGATGAGATGGTCAAAACAAACAAAAAAACAACTGCAAAGATTCTGATATAGGACCATGTCTGTCATAGACAAGGACAGTGAGGATATCAGAGAAGCTTAAACACAATGGAGAGAAAACGTGAAAGATTGATGTCAGAGAGGTAACGGGGAAGGAAGAGATGCTGGGAAATGTTATAGACTGAATGTTTGTGTCTCCATAAAATGTATATGTTGAAGCCCTAACCTCCAATGGGATGATACTTAAAGGTGGGACCCCCATGGTGGAACTAATGTCCTAATAGGAAAAGAAAATGAGACCAGAACCCTCTTACCTCCACGTGAGGACACAGCCAAAATGCCAAGAAGAAAATGCTAATCAGGAATCACATCTTCTGACAACCTGATCTTGATTTTGGACTTCCCAGTCTCCAAAATGATGATAAATAAATATCTGTTGTTTAAGCAACCAGTATTATGGTAACAAGTTATAGTAGTCTGAGAAGACTAAGAGAGGCAGAGAACAGATCATGTAGGGCCTTATGGATCATAATAAAACTCACTTTGAGTAAGATAGGAAGCCATGGAGAGTTTTGAGCAGAATAATGAATCATTTGAAAGATCAAGATCAAGAATAAGGATGTCTGTTCTTAAAACTTTGTTCAACAATATAACAGAGGTTCTAACGACTGCACTCAGACTAGAAATAGATATAAAAGATGAGGACCCCAGAAAAAGGCTGCATAGCCAGTTGGACTGTGTGAGTTCCTGTGTATGTGAGTGTATAGATGAATTTGCATGTGTGTCTGTGTGTAAGTAGGCATGTGAGTGGCTGACTAGGTGGGGACTTGGCATCTGACCATGGCGACTGTAATGACAGAATTACTGTGGCTGCTTTGTTGACTGTGGGTGGACAAGATTGAAGAACAGTAAGAAAATAATTGGAGAGGCTGGGTTCAGTGGCTCAGCCTGTAATCCCAGCACTTTGGGAGACCGAGGTGAGTTGATTGCCTGAGCCTGCGGGTTCGTGACTAGCCCGAGCAACTCAGTGACACCTTGACTCTACAGTAAGTTAAAATTAACCGAGTGCAGTAGTGTGTACCTGTACTTGCTGCTGCTTGGAAGGCTGAGGCAGAAGGATGGCCGGAGCCCAGCAGGTCAATGCTGGGGTGGCTGTGAACATGACACTGCACTCCAGCCTGAGCAATGGAGTGAGACTCCAACTCAAAAAAAAAAGAAAAGAAAAGAATTGGAGCAATCCTAGCAGAAAGTGATAATGACTAAATCTAAGTGTTAGCAGTGGAGATGGTTAGAAGCGATAGATTCAGGAGAAATATTTAAAAGTAGAGCTGAAAGATTTGCTATAAGATCAGATATAGATTGTGAGAGAAAGATACAGGACAAGGACAGTGCCCTGGTTTTTGGATTAAGCAATTGAAAGGACAGAATTATTCTGAACTGAGATGAGAAGGACTGCAGGAGGATCAGTTTGAGGAGGAATATTAGGAGTTTAATTCCAAATGTAAATATATGATGCCAATTATATATGCAAGTATATGTTGGTTAGACAAACGGATATATAAGTCTTGAGTTCAGGCTAGAGATACAAATTTGGGAGCTATGAGTACAGAAATGATATTTAAAGTCATGACACTGGAAGTTAATGAAGGAAAAAAGAGATAAAATATCTTAAGATATAAGATATATATGTATAACTATAATCTTAAGAGCATCCACTTCAAATGAATCATTTGAAAGATCAAGAATAAGGATGTCTGTTCTTAAAACTTTGTTCAACATTATAACAGAGGTTCTAACGACCACACTCAGACTAGAAGAGGACCCCGGGAAAAGGCTGCATAGCCAGTTGGACTGTGTGAGTTCCTTTGTGTGTGAGTGTATAGATGAATTTGCATGTGTGTCTGTGTGTAAGTAGGCATGTGAGTGGCTGACTAGGTGGGGACTTGGGAGCAAGTGGCCAGGGCTTTCCCAGTGAAGTGGCTGGTGCTGCAGCCACTCTGCTTGGACCCTAGTACTTTTTGAAGTGCAGAAACTGAGTGCCATTTTCTAAAATCATTTCTAAAATCACTTTCTAAATGCTTTTCCCAGGTAGAAGCACACAGAGTGACTGCTATTCCCACCACTACAGTGCCAGGCTGGACACTGGTAGTGAGTGTCATGGATGAAGTGCAGTGAGGGAGCCAGGGGCAGAGATCTGAAGAAGCAGTGGAGAGAGGCCACCTCAAATCTGGACTCACTGCCACTACCTCCAGCACCAGGCTTGATTGTAAGGCTCTGCCAATGGGACCTAAGATCCAGAGATTGTGGTACTTGCTGTGGAGTGAGCTATCTTTCCTGAACCTGTTTGTGGCAGGAATAGCAGTTTGTAAACAAACTGAGCAGCCCTACTAAAGCCTAGGCATAGAAGTAATCCAGGGTGGACTCTGCAAAACAACAGACCTGCATCTTAAGACCAGGGGGTGATCTCTGCATTGCTTTGGGGCTACTTTCTGTGAACTCAGAGAGCATTATTCCCAGTGCACAAGGCCTGATGGGTAATGGTGGATGTGAAACTCCAGATGATCCCTCCCAACCCCACCATGAACCAGCAGTTGGGCAATAGATGCATACAGTGGATCTGACTGAGAAGGAGATGGGTGAATGCCCAGCTGACTCCCCACTCCCACCCTTAGCAATGAGCAAAAGAGATCAGGAGGACAGGTTAGAGGCTGGAGGCCCCATTCTACCACCAAGAACTATGCCCTGAGAGCTGTGACCATGCTGGGAGAGGAAAGAAAAGGGAAAGAGCCCAGGAAACCCGGGAGATGCTAAGTCAAGATACTCTATCCCCCCCCCCCCCCCCCCACTATGGGTGCACGCTGGCTATCAGCTGCAAGTAGCAAGGGGTGAAGATTCTAACTTTTTAAGTTTCAATAGCAAAGAGGGAACCTATAGTAACAGACCTGCAGTCACAGAATCCACCACAAGAGGGAGCCCCCCAAAAGAGATATACTAAAGCTAAGAATGCTCAATCAATGGGTTTTGGGGTTGTGCTTTGTTTGTTTGTTTATGTTGTTTCCTTGCTTTATTTGTTTGTTGGTTGGTAGTTTTTCTCCTTTCTTTCCTTCTTCTTTTTCTCTCCCCTTGTTCTTTCCCTGTGTTTTTTTTTTTCTCTCTCTCTCTTCTTCTTTCTCTCCTTCTTCCCTCTTTTCTCTCTTATACCCTGTCTTGGACTCATATGAAGAGTGAGTTCCAGCTGGCCCATTCACCAGATAGAAAACATTGTGACCCATCAGTAGGTTCTGAATCCTTGTGGCCCTTCCCTTACCCTTTAGTGTGAGCTAAAAATCGTAAAGGGAAAGCACGACACCCCACTCCCAGTCATAACTGAACAAACCTGGAGCCCCAGCTCAGAGAAGGACAGAAGGTAGAGCAAATATCAGAAGTGAATGCTTCTCCCTTTCCCACTGAGCAATGAAATTAAAGGGAAAGGTAAGAGAACCTCTACAAATGAAGAAAAACAATGAAAAATCACTGGTAACATTCAGAGCCCCAACAAAGGGTCAGTGTCTGAAAGAACAGCTACTGAAGTACAAACAATGACTATCTCTGAGAACAATGGTACCCAGAAAGTACCTACAGAGACCAGAGAATCATTGGATTGAATGAATAAAAATCAAGGAATGCAAGAGCTAAAACTAAATGAAATTGCAATGGAATTGGACAGACTCAAGAAAGCATATTTAGAAATAACAGGCACAAAGAATTCTATCCAAGAAGCAAGTAACAAACTGACAAGCATGGAAAGCAGAATTGACCAAGCAGAAGAAAGAATCGAGTGCCGGAAGACCAACAAATGGAATTAACCCAATTTATTAAAACTATAGGAGAAAACTTAAGAAGAAAGAAGAAACTCTCCAAGAGATGTGCGATGTTATCAAGAAGTCAAACCTACATCTGAGCAGAACATCTGAAGTGGAAAACAACTTGGAACAAACACTCAAGAAAACTTCTCATCTGACCAGAGAGACGACCATAAAAGCACAAGAGATTCAGAGAACCCCTGCAAAACATCTTATGAGAAGACCAGCTCCCAGACACATAGTCATTTGCCTACACAAAGTAGGTACAAAAGAAAAAATATTAAAGACAGCAAAGGAAAATGGTCAGATTACTTACCAGGGAAGACCAGACAGAATCACTGCAGACTTAACTGCAGAAACACTACAGGCCAGGAGGGATTGTACCCCAATCTTTAATGTTCTCAAAGATAAACAATTTCAGCCAAGAATTTCCTACTGAGCTATGCTAAGCTTCAGCACCAATGGAGCTTTAAAATCCTTCCCAGACATCCAATCCCTAAGAGAATATGCTGCTTCCAGACCAGCTTTCCAGGAGATGCTTAAAAAGGTGCTGTGCATAGAAGAAAAAAGAAACAAGAGAAAGAACATATACTTCACAAGATCACAAACAGAGATACAACAAAATACACATCATACCTGCAAAAATGAAAACACACAAATACATTAACAAAAAACTTAAAAGAAAACAAACAGCTTTACAAGAGCCTTATGACAGGGACAAACTCTCACATTTTAATAATCAGCCTGAATGTCAATGAACTAAATATATCACTGAAAAAATATAGAATGGCAAACTGGATTAAAAAAACAAACAAACAAAAAAAAACACAACATAACAATATGCTGTCTCCAGGAAATATATTGCACTATGAAGGACACTCACAGAATCAAAGTTGGAGGATGGAAAAAAAATCAGGTGAAAAGATCACAAAAGAAGACGGGACTCTTCATCTTAATATCAGGCAAAGCAAGCTTTAAGTGATCAAAAATGTAAAAAGACAGAGAAGGACACTACATAATGATAAAAGGTTCAAACCATCAAGAAGAAATATCCATCTTAAACATATATTCACCCAACACAGGAGCATCAGCTTAGATAAAGCAGCTACTAAGTAAACTAAAAAAAGATACTGACTCTAACAGTATCATAGCTAGGGACTAAAAGACCCATTAAAAACCCTAGATAGATCAACGGGGCAAAAAATCAAAAAGGAGATCCAGAACCGCAACTTGATACTTGACCAAATGGACTTAATTGATACCTACGGAACACTCCACCCAACAAACCCAGAATATATATTCTACTCATCACCACACAACAAAAAAGCCCTGGACCAGTTGACTTTCCAGTAGAATTCTACAAAACATACAAGGAGGAGATAATACCAATACTATTGAAAGCATTCCGGGCTGGGGATGGTGGCTCACACCTATACTCCCAGCACTTTGGGAGGCTGAGGGGAGAGGATTGCCTCAGCCCATGGGTTCGAGACCAGCCTAGAAAACTTGGTGGGACCTCATCTCTATAATAAATCAAAAAATTAGCCAGGCTTGCTGGTGCAGGTCTGTAATTCCAGTTATTTGGAAGGTTGAAGCAGGGCTGCAGTGGCCGTGAGCATGCCACTGCACTTGAGCCTGGATGACAGAGTGAGACTCCAACTCAGAAAACAAACCAACAACAACAACAAAAACCCAAAAGTATTCCGGGCAATCAAGAAAGACAGAACTCTCCCCAAATCATTTGATGAAGCTAACATTACACTGATACCCAAACTGGGTAAAAATTCAACAAAGAAAGAGAACTGCAGGCCAATATCCCTGATGAACATAGATGCAAAAATTCTAAACAAGATTCTAGCAAATTGGATGCAACAACATATCTCAAAAATCATCCACCGTGACCTAGTAGGTTTCATCCCTGGGATGCAGGGATGGTTCAACATCTGCAATACCATAAATATAATTAAATATATCAACAGATGTAAAAACAGGAACCACTTGATTATATCATTAAATGCAGAAAACGTTTTTGACAAAATCCATCATCCATTATTGATAAAAATCCTTGAAAACCTAGGCTTAGAGGGAACGTATCTCAAAATAGTAAGAACCATCTACAATAAATCCACAGCCAACATATTGTTGTTTTTTGTTTTGTTTTGTTTTGTTTTTTTGAGTTGGAGTCTCACTTAGGGCCTTGCTCTGAATTAGGCTTTGGCTTAAGGGAATGTTGTGGCTGATTTAGTCTTCTATTCAGACCACTCAAACTTTCCCCATATCAGCAGAAAGGCTGTTTCACTTTCTTCTCATTCATGTATTCACTAGAGTAGCACTTTTAATTTCCCTGAAGAAATTCTCCTTTGCATTCACAATTTGGCTGTTTGACGCAAGAGGCCTAACTTCTAGCCTATCTTAGTTCTCAACATGCCTTTCTCTTTAAGCTTAAACATTTCTAGCTTTTGATTTAAAGTGAGAGACATTGACTCTTCCTTTCACTTGAATACATAGAGGCCTTATTAAGGTTATTAATTGGCCTAATTTTAATATTGTTGTATCTCAAAAAATAGGGAGACCTGGGAAAATGAAAAGAGACGGGGAACAACAGATCAGTGGAGAAATCAGAACACACAAAGCACATCAATTAAGTTGACTATTGTAGGTGGGTGAAGTTTGTGGTACTTCAAAACAACTAAAATAGTTACATCAAAGATCACTGGTCACGGTTTACCAAAATAGATATAATAATAATAAAATAATATAATAATGATAAAAGATTGTGAGAATTACCAAAATGTGACACAGAGACATGACATGTGTATATGCTGTTGGGAAAATGGTGCCCATAGACTTACTTGATGACAGATTGTCACTTCAATTTGTAAAAGATGCAGTTTCCACGATATGCAATAAAGAAAAGCACAATAAAATGAGATATATCTGCACACTAGTTGTCTTGTTTTTATTTAAGTTTTATTTAACAACTTGTCTGTATGCTCATTGGAATGAGTTAGTTGAGATGAGAAACTTGATTATGCAGAAGAGTAGAGGGAATATGACTAGAACAATGTCACTACTAGTCATAACGGGATGGCATCTGGGTCACATGTACAGGAACTGCTTTAAATAGAACTAGGAAGAGTTTATCTCTAATAATAGGAATGAAGATGAACTGTGTGGGCACGAATGTAGACAGGTCGGTAAATGTCATGGTGACAGTTTATGAATAATTGTGTCACACTTTCCTGGGCCCCAAACACTCCCAAGGAGCCATGCTGAATTTAGAATAATAACCAAACTCCTCTAAAATGCTACCTGCCCTGCTGTTCTTGTCCCTACCCCCCGAGTCACTAGACTCCAGCCACTTTGGTCTCTTGCCAAGTTCAGCCCTGCCTCAGGTGATTTGTACTTCCTGTTTCCTTTCTGTGGACTCTTCTTTCTGTACATCTGAGCTTCCTGGCTGCTTCTCATCTTTTATCTCAGTAACTACCACCTCAGAGAGCTCTTCCCTGGCTACACCTTTCAAGTCAATTCCCACCACCAAATCTTTTTTTGTCACATGACCTCCTCTGTTCTTGTTAGGCACTTCTTACTATCTGAAATGTTCTTATTTACCTGATTGTATGTGCATTTTCTGCCTCCGTCCACTAGAAGTCAGGCTCCAAAAGAGCAGAGGAGGTCATGATATCTTGCTCACCACTGAATGCCTGGCACCTAGGAACAGGGCTTCATATTCGGTATATATATATATATATATTTGTAGAATAACTAGATTTATTCAAAATCATTAAAGAAACAATATTGAAAAATTGGATATCTATGAGGTAAATAATACGCCACATCCAAAATAAATTCCAGATGAAATAATATTTTAGAATAAAATGTAGCAGTCTATATTCAAAAACTTGAAATGGAGAAAGTCTTTCTAAAGAAGATTCTAAGTCCAGAATTTATTTTTCAAAGACTAATAAATTGTTAGACCTCACAATTGTTTAAATCTATCCATGAAAAGAGAGGAAAAACAATGGCTAAAGATAAAGACTGGGATATTAAAGACTGCCAAATATATAAATAACAGATGAATAAAAATGCTAAAAGTGCATTTTTTAAATCATCCAAATAATTAGCTTAATTAATAATTAAGAATATTCACAGGAAATTAACAAAATTAATTTAAGTGACCAGCAAATACAGAAAGCTGCTCGCTCAGGGAAATTGAAAATTAAGTATCAACATTTTCCCCCTCAATGGGAAATTTATAAATGACTAGTAATATCCACTGTTAAACTGTAGATGGATTGCTTTCTTCTTACAATGCCAGTACATATGCAATTGGTGTAATTTCAAAAAGATAATTTGGTAGTATTCATTAAAATTTAAATGTACATACCCTTTGATACAGTAGTGCCAATTCTAGGAATCTATTCTACAAACGTGCACAAATAAATGCATACAAAAATATAATGGATTTTTTGTAGAAAATGAGATCTGGTCTTGAATTCCTGACCTCAAGCATTCCTCCTGCTTCAACTTCCCAAAGTGCTGGGATTACAGGGGTGAACCACTCCTTCTGGCCCCAAAAGATATTAACAATATGCAGGCACTATTCTGAACACCTTAATTATATTACTCATTGAGTTAGGCAGTATTATTATTCCCACAATAATAATACACTTGAATAAACTGAATACATAATATAGTTGAAAAAGCTGAAATACAAAGAGGCAAAATACTATGCCCGAGCTCACTTGCTTATGTTTGTAGCCTGGGTTCAAATTCATTCCAACTATATACAGAAACTACATCCTTAACAACTATCAAAGGCATGTAAAGGTTACCAGTTGGAGAATGGCTCAATAAATTATGAATATTCAAATAATAGAACTTTATTCTAAGACTCCAAAGACATATTGAAGAAGGAAAGAGTAAACCACAGAACCATACTTAAACAGGATTAGGATCCTATTTATGTCAAATGTTACAGCCTCCATGTAAGTATACATGCTTATATATAAATTGTATGTATATCTGCAGAAAATTGTTTGAAGTCACATAGAGCACAATATTGGGAGTTGGAGGAGAAGGAAAGAAGATTTGAGAGCTAAAAGGAGACAGTTCAGGTCTTATCATTACTTGAGTCTTAGCTTACTTGTTTTGCCCTTAACATTTCTTCAGTAATTTACTGGCAAATGTAACTAAGTATATAGTTGAGCCTCGAAAAACTCTGGGGGGGTTATGGGCATTGGAGTTACCACCTGCCCCAACCTTCACAATTGAAAATTCACATATAAATGTTGACTCCCCAAAAACTTTACTAATAGCTTACATTTGACCAGAACTTTTACCAATAACATAAACAATTGATTAACACATGTTTTGTATGTTATAGGTATTATACTCTGCATTATTGCAATAAAGTAAGCTAAGAAAATACAAGTCTTATTAAGAAAGTCTGTCTGAAATGTCAGCAATCTTGGTTCCAGACCTCTGTCTACACACATATCAAGCAATTCAATTTTTTCTTGTAATGTCATGACTTCACTCTACTTCTTGGGGCACTTCCAGCATCACTAGTGGCACTTTCTATGGGTCCCATGTCATTATTCAAAGTTCACAGTATTGCATTGAACATAAAAAATAGGTGAGAACCACAAGAAATCACTTTTTAACGGAAATATACAATTTGCTGGAGAGAGGAACTGCTCATGCAGAGATGATTAGCATCCTATGGCGTTTTAAGTGGATGCTGATAACACTTGAGCCCACCATAATAGAAACAGGAAGTGGTTACCAAATTTTTATAGTAGTACAATACGTACTACAGCTAATTTTATGCAGCTATGATTTAATACGGCATTTTTACTTTGTTTACATTCCTCTTGACTGGGAATGGCACCATGGATGATCTGTAAGTGCTTGTGTGTGTGGTTTTGATAAATTTTAACTTTTTGTAACAGGTTTGTGTATAGCTTATGTTACTAAATAATAAAAATAGACTAACATTTACATATAATTAATGCATTCATGATATAGCTCATGTTTTTCTTAATATCTCTAGCCTACCTGGGTTGTATGAGAGTTTTTCCAATTATCACAAATCTCCAAAGAAATTTTAATTGAAAAAAATTTGCATATAAATAAGCCCATGCAGTTCTAACCCACTGTGTTTAAGGGTCAACTATATACACAAGATAAATAGAGTTTAAAGGGGAAAAAAATGATACGCTTATCCATCAATCAGTTTTAAAAATACAGTCTGACTTCTCTGAGTGTTCTCTGTGTCCTACAAAATCCATATATGAAATTATCCCAGAGGTATAGGGATATAACACACTACCAAGCAGGTGTACTAGCTGTTTTATATTATATTAATTATATTATATTATTATACTATACTATATTATATTAATTGTCATTACTTTTTTCCAGGATAGGTTTGGACTATATGAAACATTTTTGCATGTGGTTTAGTATTAGTGTTCTATGATTCAATTTATTATTTAAAAAACAGCAACAATATTATTCCTTTACATTCACATAACCACACCTACAATGGCATAGTCACAATAGTCTATTATGCAAATATGGGAAAAGCTACAATAAAAAGCAGCACCAGAACTGGCCACTACCATAAGAAGTTTAAAAAGAAAGTTGATGGTGTTTGCTTTCTGCTAATATCTAGATATAAATGTAGCATATTGCAATCTAAGTGATGTGACACAGAAAACAAAAAAAAGTATAATAATACTGCAGATGTATCTAGACTTTAAGGAAAAAGCTGTTGACTTACAGACTCAAAATTGTGAGAATCTGATATTATTCAAGATATCATAGACAATATTAATGACAAAGCATTAGCATAAAAGACAACATACCAATCTCTCTTTGGGATGTGGTCAGCCTCCCACAATATCAGATGTACAACAACTGAAGGTTGGAAGAACTTTTACATCCTCATCATCTCCAACCCCTGAAACTCCATATCAGAGCTGCACAGCCTATAGCTGAGGGTAAATTGCAAAGCCACTGTGTAGCCCAGACACTTCTTTCCAAGGGTCCCACTCTGTGCAACTCCCCCAACAGTCTCTTGGAATCCTCAGAAAATAGAAAAAGGGGTTGTGAACTCACTGAAAGAAGGAAGAGTGTGATTAAAATTACAATAGGGTGTGGGCCTTGAAAGAATACCAAGTTATGTTAGACATTTCCAAACTTTTGACTATTACAATAAATATTGAAGTTTGTTTAATAAATTTATCCAGGATACTATCATTTCTAGAAGCTATGGAAGTGATTAACCAGAACTTACAGAAATTTGTTTATAGGTTTCATGGGGGAGATTTTGGAGAGCTATTTCATTAAAAAGGTTTCAAGCAAACCTTCTCTTCTACAGGCCAAAGACGGGTGAGCTAAATGCTTTGCAATTTCCAAATAATTTTGTTAATTTGGTGCAGAACATAGAGTTTATTTGTGCTGAGTTATTAACTTTAACAGTGACAACAGTAAGAGGTTTGGGGAGCGTGACAGCAGAAAGTTTCCTCTGTAGAGCCAGGACCATTTTTACAACTGGAATTAAGTACTTTTATATAGTTATTACTATCCAATATTAATTTTTTTAAAACAGAGGTCTTGCTCTGTCACCCAAGCTGGAGTGTAGTAGCATGATCATAGCTCACTGCAGCCTCAAACTCCTGGGCTCAAGCAATCCTCTCATATCAGCCTTCCATGTAGCTGGTTCTATAAGTACACACCACCATGCCCTACTAAATTTTTATAGAAACAGGATCTCACTATGTTGCCCAGGTTGATCTCGAACTCCTGACCTCAAAGGATCATCCTGCCTTTGTCCTCCCAAAATGCTAGGATTACAGGCATGAGCCATTGTGCTTGGCACTAGATACTTAATATTCAATATTAAGTATCTGGAATTGAGTGGTTTCATGACAGCTCCTTCTGAAGGGTAGACGGCAGTCAAAGTTGATACCCCAAACAGAAGGTCTTGAAAAAGCCTGAGGATTTTTCATTCAGAAAATTATCTAACTGAGTGCTGTTTATGTTTAAGGGTTACCTAGATTTTTGCTATAATCATATTATATAATAGGCATAGACAAGAGCAGTCATGCCATGACCTACAGTTCCCACCATGTGATGACGCAAACGGTCTTTGTGCCACTACACAGAGATTTTGACTTATGTAGGTGCGTATAAGATCATCAGGTAAATTATTCTGTGACCAGTGTCACAGTGCTCCTGGACACACACCCAAGGATTGTGATCAGTCAGGGCTGTAGGAGAAGGGTGCAAAACCCGTAAATGGCTTCCCCCAGGCTGAGGCCATCTGCTGCTCCAAACTTTGCTTAAAATGGCAGAAAGTGAAAGCTGCTGGCAGGGAAAGGAGACATTAAAAAAAATACTGTCTAGAGAGTGCTTCAGGGATATCTCCCCCTAGAAACATGAAAGCAAAGGTTTTTATTATGGTGTCTCTAAAGAGTCTGCTTTAAAATTTATAAACATCTGTGTTTCTGGAGCCTATGGGTTTGGAAACTCTAATACCCTACCCACTAAAAGTATAGTGTATATTTTGACTGTATGCAGGAACCTGAAATAAATACTCAAACCATATGTATACTGTATACCTGTTTATGAGAAAGAGCATGAATTTTCAGTTATAGGTTGTATTTGGTGATTTATAGAGAAATATATGATTGCTGATTTTCTGAGACATACATTTATCACCCATTATTTAGTGACAAATGCTAGATAACTTCAGAAAATGCTCCCAAATCTTATGACCCAGATGGGAAGCTTACGTTCACAGAACTTTGGCATATTATACTATCGAGAAAGGAATCTGGGACATGGTGCAAAAAGTAAACAGTGGATGCTTTGTCTTCAGAAATAGTAGCAGCATTACTCTATAGTGGACAGTCAGATTTGGAAGAAGGCCTCAAAAAAGTCTTATTCCAAAGGCCTCTACTCAAAGTTTCAAATACAAGGGTATCGCTGCCCCTTCCATAGCACACAGAGACACTTGTCAGTATGTGAGGCCGACATCGATTCTGTACAGTCTATGTTTTGAGAGTGATTATGGTGCTACTAATATTTTAGTTTCATGAATGTAACATGTAAGCTTGGTGTCCCACCCATTTTAACAACACTATTCTCAGAGCTTCAGTTTTACGGTTGGTTCTACCAGAAAGAATTCACTGTTGCTTCTAGATTCCACCTTAGGAGTCTTTGTTGGGGGTGGGGGAAGGGGGTCGTCAAACAATGTCTGTCTATACTATGTTTTAAAATCTGGGAACTAATTACACTATTGTGACCTTACAAGTTTGAATCATTTGTAAATAAAGTCCAAGAAATACCTATAAGGCACTCACAAACAAAATCTGATAATTTTGACGATCTTCAGAATTTCTATTAAGAGCTATAAAAGTAAAACTTGTCCAGGCTTGGTGGCACGGCCTATAATCCCAGCACTATGGAAGGCCGAGGCAAATGGATTGCCTGACCCTGCGGTTTCGAGACCAGGGTTAGATCTCATCTCTACAATAAATAAAAAATTAGCTGGGCATGGTAGTGTGTGCCTGTAGTTCCAGCTATTTGGAAGACTGAGGCAGAAGGATCATTGGAACCCAGAAGGCTGATGTTGGGGAGGCCGTGAGCGTGCCACTGCACTCCAGCCTGTGTGACAGAGTGAGACTCTAACTCAAAAAAGAGTAAAACTTCACTCAGGTTGTTTTTTTCTCTGCATACAACTCTCCAGGTTCAGTGGAAAATATTCAACTTTGCCACACCTATGCTGCAATCCCTAGCAGATCAGGTATAACCACATGAATGAGGACCCCATTCAACAGGAACCTGATGAAAACTGCTTGTGGCACTGAGATTCATGAAGTTTGGCATTTAAAAGAAGCATCCACAGAACTCTTTAGTGATCTTTGTGACCACACCTAAGCCTTACACACAAGGTTTCCAGTTTTCCCAGAAGTATAACACTCTACGCCAGAAAACACAAATGTCCTAAGGATTATCACCCTGTAGGGATTTGTTTTGAATCCCCCACAGATGTACAAGAACCCCACAGGAGGCAGACTGCCAAGCTATTTTTCATTTCACTGGGTAAAATTTGCCCAACAGTTAAATCTTTCCAACATTGCCTTAGTGAGAATATCTGTAGAGCTTGACCACTTCCTGTTTTCTTTTTCTTGTTCTGTATCCTGATGCCAGTTTACAAATGACTACACCTTTGATTTGTTGAAAGGGTGATTTTTTTAAAAAAATTACTTCCCTGACACAGAAGAGTGCTAGAACTAGCATTGCCTGCTTTAATTTAGCATTCATCCACAAGAAATTATAACTTGCTTGATTGTCAAATTAATTCGTTTAATCAGTAGTAAAGGATTCCATTATCTTGCAGCACAGAAGAGAGACTGGGACCATCCTGGAACTGATTACCTGGGTGAACAGACTAGGGAATGGGTACTCAAGAGTATACTGCAGTGACTGACTCTGGGGACCCCAATCCATCAAGACTAACATTCTGCCCAGGCTCAGAAGCATTACACAGAATGCTACAAACAACAATAAAATCAATGTAGATGGCTTAAAGAGCCCATGCTTGCTTACTTCCCTGGAAAGGCAGGTAAATTTAAAGGTGTTTTGAAAAAGAACATGCCGTTGTTTATGATAAAAATTTTAGACATAGCCATGTGAAAAAAATTAGCATGCTATCTAAAACAAACATGGCTTGATGACTTTAAGACACTGTCTCTTACTACTGAACTTTTGATTGTCCTTAACAAGAGTACTTTACAAAAAACTGTTCAGGTCTTCTAATCTGGGAAGTAGATGATACTCTTTTGTAAAAATCTATGGAAAAAAATAAAAATGAAATATTACTGGAGGTTTCAGAGAAAATTATCTAATAACACCTGACAAAATTATCAGCTATTTGGTCAACACATCTACTGACTGGGAGTTACCACATGGCTTTCTATACGTATATTTTATAGAAGTTCTCCTGTAGCATTTATTGATGAACTCTGGTTGATGCCCTGTAACTCTGGATGTTCAAATTAACACAGCCATGAAAAAAAATAATATTTTTTATTTTTATTTATTTTATTTTTTAAAGACATAGGATACAATTCAGGATTAGGCATACAAATGGTCATCATACAGGTAAAGTTGGGTCTTCCTTTGGTCCCCACTTTGAAATACCACCAAAGTCCATTAAGAATGGCCATGATTAATAAAACAAAAAACAACAGATACTGGTGAGGATGTGGAGAAAAGGGAATGCAAACTAGTTCAAGCTCTATAGAAAACAGTGTGTCAATTTCTAAAAGGACTAGAAATTGACTTTCCATATGACCCAGCAATCCCCCTACTAGGAATATACCCAGAGGAGTTCAAATCCTTCTACAAAAAAGATATCTGCACACACATGTTTATTGCAGCACTATTCACAATAGCAAAAACATGGAATCTACCATGCTGCCCATCGAAGCTGGACTGGATTTAAAAATGTGGTACATATACACAATGGAATATTAAGCAGGCATAAAGGACATATGGACTTTGCAGCAGCTTGAATGGGTTTAGCATCTATAATATTCCGTGATCTATCATAGAAACAAAGAACTGAGTACCACACGTTCTCACTCATAAGCAGACCCTGAACATTTACCATAATACTACAAAAAAGGGATTGGCAGTAGTGGGACACTGGTGGTAGGGGTGGGGACACACAACATCAGTAAGGGTACCTGATCTCAAACCAAAGTGGGGACCAAAGGTCCCCTACCTTCTTCTTCACATAACCTTCTCTGTGTAACTTCTTCTTTTGTCTCTTATAAGGCCACCATCATTGAATTCAAGAGCCTACCCAATCTAGGTTGATCCGATCTCAGATACTTACCTTAATTACATCTGCAAATGTTATAGGATACGCAGGTTCTACTGCCCATTGCACAATAACAGACCACTACACCCAAACAGCTGGAGTTACAGCTAGTTCCTTGGGCAGCCAAATGAGGAGACAGAAGAAAACTTCAAATTCACTTGCTTGAGAAATTTGAGGATGAGATTTTTAAGAGGTCTGGATGTGTGATGGGCTAAAGTATGGGAATTGCTAATTGATGGAGAAGTGAGGGGTGAAGTCATAGGACAGGAAGATGGAGAAACCACATTCCTGGGATGATTCAGTTTCTTGGTGAGGTCTTCAAATCTGGGCATCAGATTTTCTACTTGTAATGCAAGATAGGAAAAACACCTGAAGCAAATCTTGGGTATTAAGGTCTATTGTCAGAGATTCTATCGTTAGGAACAAAGAGGGAGCAGGCGGTCATGGTATTACACGACTCTGAGTTAGCAGCTGCAGGGAAGTGGATCAAAGTGCACCAGTGTACCCTGGTAAATGCCTACATGTAGTTCTGCTGAAAGGCTAGCTTGTAATTTTTGTTAACACTGTGAGGGCAATTTCACAAAGACTCATGTCAAATAAGGTCACATTCTGAAGGTTCCGGATGAGCATGTCTTTTGGAGGCCACAATTTAACCCACAACAGTAGGCCTAACGCAGCGCTATAGCTATGCCAACTACAAATAGACTTGTTTGGGGCTCCCTTGAGGGCCATGAACGTCTTCTCTTTGAGAAGATTTTTAAAGGGTACGTTTCCACAAGAAACTGTCACTGTCACCATCTTCTCCTGAACATGGCAGCAGCTGTGTCTTGCTATGCGATATGAAAAGTCTGAACCATTTGGAATTAATTCTGCAAATATCCCAAGACAGAGGAAAATGCATGCTCTCAGGTGAATCTGATGATCTAGTTTTTGAGACCCTTGAGATTACCTGCAACACTCTAAAACAAAACCTCCCCCAGACTTCAAATGGGTTCAGATTGTGAAACAAATACAGAAATGGTCAAAGATTTGGGAGATAACAGAGATCCTTAAAACCACAAGGTGACCATGGAGCATGAGGAAGGTTTCTTGCATCCCTGGTGAGTTTCAGCTTAGCACAGCTTTGCTTCCAGTCTCTGACCGGTCGGTGATGAAGGGTGCAGACAAGCTGTATTTAAGAAGAAACTGAAGAATGTACCTGCTAAGGAAACTGTGGTCACAACCACTACCAATACCATATGGACGTGAACATGAAAGAGATGCTAAGTAATCTGTGTGTTTAAAAAACTTTTTTAAAAAGACACAATACTATGAAGCCATGCTTAACACGACTTTATACTTCATATTGGATTAAGCAAAAAACAAGACATTTTGTAGCTGAGAGAGCAATCAGCTTTTACCTAACCCAGCATAAATCAGCCATATTTTTAAAAAGATACAGAACTGCTTCTGAACAAAATGGAGCAGTATAAAGGTTACTGCACAGTCAGAAGAAGAACCATTGGAAGATAACAGAGAGCACAAGACTTCTAACCCTAATGGCACTGACTTGGTCTGTGCTTGCCAAACAATAGAACACAGCTAAACAACACCCTTAAGTGTAGAAGATATTTATGAGAATCTTATCAGAACTAAACCTTCCATCTTATATCCTGAGGAAACATACTTAGAGATATCAACTGGAGCAGATAAAACTTATATCTCCAGCCAACATTCTGTTTAACCAAAATGCCCAGTATGGCGGCTGTGGGAAAGTCAAAGATTATCCTGATGTAGATAAATCAGGACTAAACATTTTGAAGGGAAAAATGTGACCTGCTTTGTAAAAACTAGAGGTTTGTTTTTAAAAGTGGAGCTTCGTAAACACTCCGCTTTCCCTCTTTAAACAGGAAAAATACAAGGAGAGTGAGGGGAAAGGAGAGAAGAAAGAAGGTGAATCCAAACCTGGAGGTAGGGTGGCAAAGCAGAGAGTGATATTGGGCTAATGATGGCAAGTGGTGTGAGACTGGTCTCCTGGTAGGCATAGAGAAGGAGGTCATAACCTTTTTCTGTTAAGAACCAGATAGTAGTTCAGGCTTTGCAAGGCCAGATAACCACTGTTACACTACTCAACTCTGCCACTGAAGAGTGAAAGCTATCATCAACATGTAGACACATGGGTGTCGCTGTGTCCTAGCAAAACTTCACTTACAAAAACAGGGTATGGCCTGTCCACATGCATTTGGAGGAGGGATGATGAAAATTATTTACATCAAGGGGAAAATCCAAGATGGTCACCATGGAGCAGTGGACTTTCACCTCTCTTGTTGAGTAAGGCAGAGAGTAAGGACACAGCTGGGCTCAGTGGCTCAGCCTGTAATCCCGTGCCTTTGGGAGGCTGAGGTGAGTGGATTGCTTGAGCCCGCAGGTTCGAGACCCGCCTGGGCAGACGAGACCTCATCTCTACAATAAAATCAAAATACTAGCAGGGCGTGGTAGCGCGCGCCTGTAATTCCGGCTACTGGGAAGGCTGAGGTGGAGGGATCGCCGGAGCCCAGCAGGTCGAGGCTGTGGTGACTGGGAGCGGCCACTGCACTCCAGTCTGGGCGACAGAGTGAGACTCCAACTCAAAAAAAAAAAAACACAAAACAAACAAACAAAAAAGGACACAGCCATTGATAGAGGGAGATGCCCTAAACACTTTTGGATGGGGGAAGCACCTGCACCCAGCAAAAGTATCTTTGAATACACAGAGACCAGAGAGCAACAGCAGATGTGGGAACCCCTGTGCCCCATCCCACTATGTGCCAGACTTACACAAGAACCAAAACCCTGTCTGGAGAACATGGGTGGATGAGTGATTCCAAGATATTTTGGGTAAGTTCACCCCCTGCAAGCTATGCACAAGTCATCAATACCACATGGGAGGAGTCCTGGCCAGGACACAATGGTGGGCAACCAGAGCACAAGTGGAATGGGGAACAAAATGCACATCTGTAAGCCACTGTGAGAGCACAGCATCCACCAGCAGAGCCTAGCAGCCAGCTCCCAGGCATGGAACCCACCTGCAGAGTGAACCTAGCTGGTGACTGCCAATAATAGCTAGTGGCCATCTTCCCAGTCAGATAAGGAAGAATCACCTCCAAACCTGGTGTGTCTACAAGGCAGATGGCCCTCTCCCCTGTGGCAGGGAACTCACTCTTTTTCAAGAGCAGAGTGTAGACTTGAACAGGGAGAGAGTGTCAAAGAGCAGAGTGTAGACTTGAACAGGGAGAGAGTGTCATGAAAGACAACTGAAGGCTTTCTCGGTAACGGGGCTTCTGGGCTACAAACCACAGACTGAAGATGGGGGACCTATGCCCCCCTCCCCACTCTCTGCAGAGTGCAAACAGCAGGGGCTGAAAACTAATTCTACTAGATTTACAGCAGGACAGAAAATCTACAGCAGAGAAACCTTCCACAGGTTGGAGCAAGGAACAGAAATGAATGACCTTACCTCTCTCACTGAATGACCTATATTGAACCACAGAAGGGACTCCAGAACAGAGGGTCATTGATTAGCTTCATAGCAACAAAACCAAAGTGGAATTACAGGAAGGAAAGAAAGGTCTATTGCAAATGAGGAAAAATCAATGAAAAAATATGGACAACACTCAAAGTCCTAAAGAGACAGCACCCAAAAAAGCAGCTATCAGAGCACAAACAATGGAAAACCCCCAGAATGACCTGCCCCAGATGACAGTCACAGAAATTAGAGAGTAAAATGTCTAAAATGAACAGAGAGAAACTAGAAGTGAAACTCACCAAAGTCATACAGGAAGAAAAAGCAGTATTAGCCAGTTTCAGAAAAGTCCATTTCTGAAATAATAGAAATAAAGAACTTCATCCCGTAAATTAAAAACACAGTAAGAAACACAGGGAACAGGATCAACCAGACAGACAAAAGAATCTCAGAGCATGAAGACCAAAATATGGAATTAACCCAGTTTGTCAAAAGCATAGGGAGGAAAGCTCAAAAAGAAGAAGCAAAGCATCTGAGAGATGAGAGACTATGTCAAGAAGCCAAATCCATGCCTGACTGATATCCCTGAAGCAGAAAAGGAAACTGAGAACACCATGGAACAAGCATTCCATGAGGTCATCCAAGAAAACATACCACATATCACTAAAGAGGCCACCATTCAAGCACAAGAGATTCAGAGAACCCCTGCAAGTTATCACATGAGAAAACTGTTCCCAAGACACATAGTAATCTACCTCCACAAAGTAAGCATGAAAGGCAGTAAAAGAAAAAGGTCAGACCACCTACCGGGAAAGACCATCAGGATTGTTCCAGACTTATTTGCAGAAACATAGCAAGCCAGTATGGTCTGGAGTTCCATTTTTAACATTATTAAAGATAAGCAATTCCAGCCAAGAATTTTCTACCCCACCAGGTTAAGCTTCATCAGCAATGGAGAATTAAAACATCCAATCCCTGAGATAAAATACTGCCTCCAGACCAGTCCTACAGGAGGTACTTAAGAAGATGATGAATACAGAAGAAAAAAAAGAATGTCCCATCACAAAAGTACAGGCAAGCACAGAGTTAACAGAGCACTTACAAAAATGAAAATATACACACATATATATAAATATAAAAGTAAAAAGGAAACTAAGCAACTCCCTAAGAGCCCTATGACAGGGATAAACCCACAGATTTTAATAATCAGTTTGAGCTGGGTTCGGTGGCTCAGCTTGTAATCCCACACCTCTGGGAGGCTGAGGAGAGTGGATTGCCTGAGCCTGTGGGTTCGAGACCCACCTGGGCAGCAAGACCTCATCTCTACAATAAATCAAAAAAATCAGCCGGGTGTGGTAGCGCATGCCTGTAATTCCGGCTACTTGGAAAGGCTGAGGTGGAATGATCGCCGGAGCCCAGCATGTCGAGGCTGCGGTGGCCGGGAGCGGGCACTGCACTCCAGTCTGGGCGACAGAGTGAGACTCCAACTCAAAAACAACAAAAACAAAAACAAAAACAAAAAACAATCAATTTGAATATGAATGGACTGAATATGCCACTGAAGAGACATAGGGTTGCAAGCTGGATTAAGAAGCATGATTCAGCACTCTGCTGCTTCCAGGAAACTCATCTCACTGTAAATGACACCCACAAGTTCAAAGTTAAAGACTGGAAAATGATCTTATAGGCAAATGGAAAACAGAAGAGAGCAGGTGTAGCTATTCTGATTTCAGACAAAGCAGACTTCAAACCATCAAAAGTTAAAAAGGACATGGAAGGACACTACATAATGATAAAAGGCTCAATCCAACAGCAAGAAATATCCATCTTAAACATATATGTACTCAACACAGAAGTAACAGATTTTATAAAACAACTACTAAGTAAACTAAGAGAGGACATTGACATTCACACAATCATAGCTGGAGACCTAAACACTTCACTAAAAACTTTAGATAGAACATTGAGGCAAAAAAAAAAAAAAACTAACAAAGAGATTCAGAACCTTAACTCAATGTTCAATCAAATAGATTTAATAGACATCTATAGAATAATCCCCACCACGTCTACAGAGTACACATTCTACTCATCAGCATGTGGAATATACTACAAGATCAATTAATTCTCAGATATAAATCAAGTGTGAACAAATGTCAAATGATCAAAATAATACTATGCATCTTCTCAGATCACAGTAGAATAAAAATAAATATCATCACAAACAAGATTCCCCCAAAACACACATGATATGGACACTAAACAACATGCTGCTGAACAACATCTGGGTCAGCACAAAAATCACAACAGGAATAAAAAGATTGCTAGAAACAAATGAAAACAAAGACACATTTTTTCAGAACCTCTGGGATGTCTAAAAGCAGCATTAAGAGGAAAATTCATAGCATTGCACACACACATCAAGAAAACACAAAGATCACAAGTAGGTGAGGGGCGCTGGGGTGGAGGGGGAGGTGTAAAAAAAAAATCACAAGTAAACAGCCTAACTTCACATCTATTCGAACTGGAAGGGCGAGATCATCCAAATTCTAACTTCAGCAAAAGAATACAGATGACCAAGATAAAAAAACAATTGCAGGATATAGGAAACAAAAATATCATAGAAAAGATCAACAAGACAAAAAGCAGGTTGTTTGAAAGAGTAAGTAAGACTGACAAACCTCTGACCAGATTGACTTTAAAATTTTTTAAAAAGAGAAAGTTTGAATAAACACAATTGGAAATGCAAAAGGCAAACTCACAACTGACCCTGAAGAAATCAAAAGATTATCAGAGATTGGTATGAATACCTGTATGCAAATAAACTAGAAAATCTAAAGGCAATAGAGGACTTTCTGACATTGCACAATGTGGAAACAAGGCTGAAACAAGAAGAAATTGAAACTCTAAACAGACCAATAACAATCCAGGAATTCGATTCAGTCTTAGGAAATCTCCCCACCATAAAAAGCTCTGGACCAGATGGCTTCCCGGGTCAATACTACAAGATATACAAGATGGAGCTGATACTAACCTTACTGAATGTATTCCAGGCAACAACTCATTTTATGAAGCTAACATTATACTGATACCCAAATCTGATTAAGACCCAACAAGGAAAGAGTATTAGAGGCCAAATTCCTTGATGAACATAGATGTAAAAATTTTCAACTAGATTCTAGTAAATCGTATCCAACAACACATCTCAATAGTCATCCATCATGACCAGGTGGGCTTCGTTCCTGGGATGCAGGGCTAGTTCAACATTTGCAAGACCATAAATACAATACAGCACATTAACAGATGCAAAACCACATGATTATATCATTAGATGCAGAAAAAGTATTTGACAAAATCCTGCATCCCTTCTTGATAAAAACCCTTGAGCACCTAAGCATAGAAAGTACACTCCTCAAAACAGTAAGAGCAATCTATGATAAACCCACAGCCAACATTTTGCTCAGTGGTCAGAAGCTGAAAGCATTCCCCCTAAGATTAGAACAAGATAAGTACATTTACTCTCACCCCTCCTGTTCAACATTGTGCTGGAAGTCCTAGCCAGAGCAATCAGGCAAGAGAAGGAAATCAGAGGTATCCAAACAGGAAAAGAGGAAGTTAAGTCGTCCCTCTTTGGAGACAATATAATTCTATACCTTAAAAACCCTAAAGAGTCTGTCAAAAGCCTCCTTGCACTGATAAGTGACATTGGTAAAATCTTGGGCTAAAAAAAATCAATGTGCAAAAGACAATTGCATTTCTATACACCAGGAAAAAGCAGATGGAGAACCAAATAAAAAGCACAATTCCAATCATAATAGCCACACACACAAAAAGAAATGTCTTGACATCGACCTAACTAGAAAAGTAAAAGACTTATACAATGAGAACTATGAAGAAATCAAGGATGACACAAACAAATGGAAGAAAATTTCATGGTCATGAATTGGAAGAATCAATATTTTCAAAATATCCATTCTACCCAAAGTAATCTACAGATTCGATGCAATACCCATCAAATTACCAACATCATTTTTCTCAGACCTGGAAATGACAATACAGAAATTTGCATAAAAAGAAAAAAGAGCACAAATAGCCAAGACAATCCTCAGCAGAAGGAATAAAGCAGGAGGTAACACACTTCCAGACTTTAAACCTTATTACAAAGCTACAGTAACCAATATAGTCTGACATTGATACAGGAATAGCCACACAGACCAATGGAACACATTATAGATTCTGGAAGCAAAAACACAGTCACTCAACCAACTCATCTTTGGCAAAACAATCAATAACAATCAGGGAAAGGGGGAAGGAGACCACATTTAACAAATGGGAAAACTGGCTGACCACATGGAGAATGAAACTGGATCCCTACTTGTTACCATATACAAAGATCAACTCAAAATGCATCAAAGACCTAAATTTAAAACTTCAAACTATAGTAATACTAGAATAAAATATAGGAAGCACCCTTATGCACATTGGAGTAGGCAACAAGTTCTTGACCAAGTCCCCAAAAACAAATGCTATAAAAGCTAAGATAGCATTTGTTTGAGGGGACTTGGTCAAGGCAAGAGGATTGCCTGAGCTCAGGGGTTCAAGACCAGCATGGGCAACTTGGTGAGACCTCGTCTCTACAATAAATCAAAAAATAAGCAGGGCGTGGTAGTATGTGCCTGTAGTTCCAGCTACTTGAAAGGCTGAGGTGGAAAGATCGCCTGAGCCCAGCAGGTCAAGGTTGCAGTGGCCGTGAGTGTACCACTGCACTCCAGCCTGGGCGACAGAATGAGACTCCAACTCAAAAAAAAAAAAAAAAAAGCTAAGATAGACAAGTGGGACCTCACCAAACTGAAAATTAAGAGAGACAATCCTCAGAATGGGGAAAAAATACTTGCCAATTATGCATCTGACAAAGGTCTAACATCCAGGATTTCCCAGGAACTCAAATGAAGTGAGAGGAAAGACAAAACAACCCCATTAAAAAGTGGGAAAAGGACACGAACAGACACTTCTCAAAAGAAGCATACAAGCAGCCAACAGAAACATGAAAAAATGCTTCATCTCTTAATCATCAGAGAAATGCAAATCAAAACTATAATGAAATATGACCTAACTTCAAGAACAACAACAAATGCTGGCACAGGTGTAGAGAAAAGGGAACACTTCTATACTGTTGGTGAAGTACAAGCTAGTTCAGCCTCTATGGAAAGCAGTGTGATGATTCCTAAAAGAACTAAAAATGGACTTTTCATACAATCCAGCAACCTCGCTCCTGGAAATATGCCCTGAGGAACATAAATTGTTCTACAAATACCACACCTGCACATACATGTTTATTGCCACACTATACACAATAGCAAAAACATAAAGCCACCCCTATGCCCATTGAAAGTGGATTGGATAAAAAATGTAGTACATATACTTAGCAGCAAATTGGATGGAGTTGGAGATCATCATACTAGTGGAACTATCACGGAAACAAAGAGCTGAATACCACATGTTCTCACTCATAAGTGGGACCTGAACTTTAGTCAAATTCGCACACGGGAGGGCTCGGCAGTCAGTAAACACTACTAGGGGAGGGAAGGAGGGAGGAATGTGGAGGGTGCGTGACAACATAAAGGGTATTGGTCCACTACCAGGTGGAGTGAAAGCCAGTTAGAAGCCCAAACTTAACTTGTATGCAGTCTACTTATATAGTTAATCCTCACTTGAACCCCACATCTCTATAATAAAAAAAGAAAGAAAATCACTCATAGAGTGAAAAAATATTAAAAAGACATGAATCAGATTTTACATTATCAATTATAGCAAATTTTAATGTGCAGATTTTCAGATGACCAAATACCTAACTGGTCCATATCTTGGTAGGCAGTGAGTGGGGAAAACACTTGAAATGTGTCCTCAAAGCTGGGTATTTCAATTACATGGCAATGAAATGTAACCATTCACGCTCACTTGTGGTGAAGTGATGTATTTCAATTCTGGGTGACATCTGTATCAGTATCCAGAACGCTATAGATGACCATTTTAACACTGTCAGCAAAAGCTCTGGCATACCAATCTTTTCCCTCAGTTGCTCATTGTAAGCAGAGAGTCGTATTCTGGAGAAAGAAAACACAATGGTTTAGAAGAGGTCCAAAGGCAAAAAGTGTGCTTTGTTCTTTGTGTGTCATCCCACAGCCTGCACAAGAGTCATTTCCTGATTCAGTTTTTGGGTTCCCCATCTACATCCAGATGCCTGAAGTCAATACCTAATCATTAAAGTCAAGAGAATTTTTATAATAATCCCCATCAATGACATTTTTAACCAAATAACCCAGTATGAGTTCTATTAGCATTGCCTCTGGAACAGGTTTTCCTGTTTATATTCTTGGCTTCCTTGAGGTAAGCTGAACACTTTCAGACCTTCCCAATCCACCAGGTATGAAGCCTTGGCTGGGGAACAGAATTTCCATAAGACCCTGATATATAGTGAGCACCACCAGAGTCTCTTAACAAACTGAGATGCTGAAAGGATGTAAAGTTTATAGAATTTGCTGATGGCATCTACACTATTCAGTATTTATTTTGTGGAATATATATACAGTAATTGCAGTAGTTCAAAAAGATTGAAACATCTACCTGTGGCAGTCAAATGTAAATGTTTCTTAAAGTCCTTATTTCCTCATTGCTTTGCTATTTATTTATGGTTATTGGCAGTATCCTTACAAAATTTACTTTATGTTTATCTACCTGTACTGCACAACAAACTTCCCATAACTCGGTGACTTTGAGCAACATGTATTATTTGTCATAATTATATTACTCATTTGGATGTTTCAACTGGTTTGGGCTAGCTTGGCTCATTATTGCAGTCAGCTGGCAGCTCAGCAGGGACTGGATGGTCAAGGATGGCTTCACTCACATGCTGATGGTTGGCAGGCATGGGTCTAGGGGGCCTCACTGGAATAATGGCGGGGAGGATTGAAATCTTTCTCCATGTGACTTGCTCATGTTGTGGCAGAGATGGCAAATCTAATGTGTGAACCTTTTTTCAAGGCTATTTGTAATTTCCGGTGTTAATGTCCTATTGAACAAAACAAGTGAGGGTGAGAATACAGGAGGCATTATCAAATTGGAGTCACTGCTGCAACAACTTACACTCTCTAGAAAATGTGCGTTGGTGAATGCTCACTGTAGTCTATTTGAGTGAAAGCTCAGTAAAAGCCCTCAGGATTTGGTCTAACTGATGGTAGTAACATGAGTGTATATCAGGAATATACAACTTCCCAGTACATGACTGCTAGATACACTTATCTATGGGTAAAAAACCAGAGTAATTTTTAGCTTCAGATATTCTTTACCATTTCTGAAAACTTAAAACTCTACTGTTTTTCAAACATGGCTGCATGATTTATATCCTTTAAAAAGTCCACATCTAGTTTAGTTTTTTCTACTATATAACTGCCATTTCCAAGAAGCTTTTTTTTCCAGCTTACTTTATTGAAAAATAAATAGAACCCATTTCTGTGGACTGGATTATGTAACTCCAAAATTCATATGTTGAAGTCATAATCCTTGATATGATGATATTTGACAATAATTGGAGAGCCATTGGAGCCTCTGGGAAATAATTAGGTTTAGGTGAAATCATGAGGGTGAGGCCCTCATGATGGGATTAGTGCCTTTATAAGAAGAGACTTGAGAGAGCTAAGTCTATGGTATTTCCTCATGGCAAGCAAAGCTGAATAGGACATCTATATGGGAGAGTTTGTCCATCTCCTCTCTTCCTCTGTTGGTGTCCTCTATGAAGCAAGAGAAGGCTAACTTTTTCAATGGGATTATTGCTCTTCTGAGGCATAAACACCCTAAGTTTTATCAAGAGTCTTGAAACCCAGACTTTCCTTTTTTTTTTTAATGAGTGTGGCTTTTTAAGTATGTATCAACACATCTCCCCAGAATTATTTGTAATGCTTTTTAGTGATCGTTAAAACTTTCCTTTAAAAAGGTGTGACCTTAAGGTGACAAATTTGTCTCAGTTTACCTAGAAATTTTCTAGTTTTATCAAAAGGCCTTCATGTCAGGGAACTCCTCAGTATCCAGCAAGCAGGCTGCCTGGTCACCTGCAAGCCATGGAAAACAAGATCTAATACCAGCCCCACACATACTTAGTATTCCATGGAATTCTGTTAATAAGTTCTCTTTTAGAAAATCACAATTCTATTAAATAGTTCAACATTTTGATAATATAAATCTCAGTAAAATGACTTTGTCCTTGTCAGCCTTTATCATAATAGTGATGATACTAAAAGAGTAGTTGCTTAGCTGTGATAAAACATGTGAAAAGTGAAGCTCTCATCATGCTTCCTACAGTACAGGAAGCCCGAACACATATCATCAGTAACTCAGGATAATCTCCAACCAGCTGATGTTGCATCATACATGATGGATGAAACCTCTGACGGTTGTGATGCCAATGAACACCATAACTGCAGGTACCCCTGTAACAGGACCAGAGTATCCCTGGTGCTTACATAATAGTGATCTCAGAAGGCTTTAAGATCTCCACTGAATGGGATCATAACAAAGTTTAGTTGGAGTTCAATTTAGTTGTATCCATACTAATGCATTCATTCACATTCTGTACCACACTGTTATTCACCATTCTTGCGTCCTAGTTTGAACTAACATCTTCAGGGAGTGTGAGTCATGTCCTGGGATGCTCTAGGCAGAGGTCAGCAAGCTTTTTCTGTAAATAGCCAGATAGTTAGTATTTCAGGCTTTCCAGGCCATATGGGCTCTGTCGCAAATACTCAACATTGCTGTTATAAAGTAAAAAGCAGCCATAGACAATACACAATGAATGGGCATGACCGTGTTTATTTATTTATAAGAACAGGAAGTGAGCCAGATTTGGCCTGTGGGCTGTAGTTTGCCAACTTCTGATCTAGTGAAATGTTTATAGTTAGATGCAAAGTTCTGGAGCAAACAAATGTTGAAGCATTTTCTGGAGCACAATATAAAATTCAGTTTCATCAATCTTCAGACAGCTAGTGGTTTTAAATCATTGGAAACTTGATCTCATTGTTCAATTTTTGGGGTCACCCCCAGACATTTCACTAACGCACTGCCATTCTTACTTCTTGCCCGGGAAATTGTGGGACAGTGGGATCTTGTGAAATTTATCTTGGTTAAAAAATAAATAAGTAAAAATAAAACTCTCTGCATTCTTTAAGTATACAAACTGAGCAGAGCTCATATTTAAAATGTTTGCCAACATAGACAACTCACTTGAATGTTGCTCCTGACACTTTTCAAACTTCTCCTTTAACTTAAAGATGCTCATCTGTTCAACTGGTACATAGTAAGCATCATCAATTATTCTCTTGCCTGCTACAATGCACAAAATCTCCCAAGTCTCTCAGAAATTTGCCTCAATGACATCTAGAGGCCTTCTATGGGTTGACTTGGAGGGAAAGTATCTATAGCCAGTTATTAAATCTTGAAGGACACTTAAACTTGCCCATTTAAGTGTCAGAATCTTGTTAAACCATTCAACAATTCCTACCATTACTGAGTCATTGTAAGCAAAATGGTCTCATGAAATAAAGATTTTTAAAAACTCACACTTATAGAGATTTTGAAGCCCAATCCCTGATCAACTTCCCATCCCTGTCCTTAAAATGTCCCAAAATAAAGGAGACCTCCATTTGGCTTCCAACAGCGCCCCTCAAATAGTAAAATGCTTTTAAAATATCTGTGCCATGGACATTTTAGAGAACTTTGTCATAAGAATAAGAGCTTTTATTTACATAAGTTAAGTCTAGAAGAAAAGTACGTATTTATCACATCAGAGAAAGTTGTTTCACACAAGGTCCATCTTGGGGACAGTTTCAGATAAGTCCCTGATGCAGCTGCTTCTGGCAGGTGGCTCTCTGGGGACATACTCTCCGCCCCAGCTCTGCCCTAATGATCTTGCAAAACACTCCCATAGCATCTGCTAAGGCATCAAACTAGACTGCAAACTCCTGCATGAGTTTTTCATCTTATAAACAGACCAGAAGTGCTATCATAAAATTAACAGCTTCCCTAGTAAAACACAACATCTGCATTTTATATCCAACATCAGCCCCAAAAGAGCAGGTGTTTTGAGTTTGCCTTCTCCTCTTCCGTGGGCAGCCAGGTAAAGCAATTCTGAGCCCCAGATTATATGAATTATATAACCTTCCACCAGAAGGCATTTAGAAATAATCCATCAAAAGAGGCTTTTAGCATCCATCATAAATTGTCTACTTGACATTGGAAAAGAATGGTGAGTAGGAGACAGTGAAGGCTGATGGTCCATCGTTACCGGGAAACCTATTTAAGCCCTTATTTTCTTGATCAGACATGAAATATTAGCATAGAAAAGAAAACAACATGAAGTAAGAGAAATTTCTATGAAATACAAAATATAGCTAACCCTGCTAATACATAAAACCTGCCTCAACTGGAGTTTACCAATACTCCTTGGTCCACAGCTTCCTGAATATGTAGCACACACTAGCTTAGCTGATGGAATCCATGTCCAAAAACATAATGCTTTTCTGCATAGAGTCAGGGGTCAACCTCTATAAGCCACTTCAGTCTTCTTTTACTTCTCCGATGAATTCTGGGAGATACTCTTTCTTCCATCTCTTAGACCACTAATCCATTTCATTCATGTCAATTTCCCAATTTAATTCATCTGTTCTTTTCTTTTACTGGAATTCTGTCTCATTTTTATGAGTTATGAATCATCTTTTGTTAATGTTTTCTGTTGTTCCCATATTACTCTGCTTTCTCACATACTTCATGTGTTTTCATAATATTGATGCCTCTGTTTCATACTAGCAGTTTTCTCAAAATGTTGAAGATTTTGAGCTCTACTACTATTTTAAGCTGATGGTTTAGGCTAAAACGTGGTAGATCACAAGTCGGTTTTCATTATCCAAAGGGAATTTTTATTCACCTGCCTGTGACTTGAACTCTTAACCGTGAACTGGTGGTGTTTGTTGAGAGGCGGGACCAGGAATGAGGCCAGACATGGTGTACAGTTATCCACTTGAATAGAGAAAGGATCTCCATTCTTCTTGCGAACAAAATGCTTCTGTGGGAGTCTCTGTATCAGAACTTTTTTCTGCAGGATCTCATGGCTTTAATCTGGGAGCAAAGGCTAGCTATACTGTTCCTTTTCCCCATTTCTGATTTCCAACCATCACCAAAAGGTGCAGCTTTATCTTCACCTCTGCTCTTAGTCCAGTCTACAACCCACAACTTCCCCAGAACTCCCCCTGCAGGGCAGTATACACTGGCAAGCAGAAAGGCCCAGACTGGTCCTGCTGTTTTGAAGGAAGGTCTTTAATTAGTACCCTGATGATTGCTTTCTTTGTATTTGTTGATTCTGACTTTAAACTTTCTGCTGAACTCTTTAGGGAAAAAAAGTTGCCATGGGAGATAACTTTGATCCAATTTATTTTGTGTTGTAAGCTTTAAGCTCTGATGCCTTCGTAATTGTAATGCCTCAAGATTTCTGAGCCACTGACAGCATCCATTCATATTTTTCCATTACGTTTAGGATTTATTTTTGTAAATACATTTTAAGATCTGCCAATGAAATTCTGGACGAAAGAGGAGATACACACAAGTGCAGCATCCTCCAATTAAGGCAGACATTTCAAAAGGTTATTTAATCTCATTAACAAAAGGCAACTCTTGCTTGGTAAAGATTTATGGGTCTGCTTACTCTTCTTTGTCTCTGTATCTCTCTCAATCTCTCTCTCTATATATGAAAATATGTTTATACACATATGGTTACATATATTTTAATATTTTTACCAACCTTAAAATGGTATTTTATTGTATTACAATCATCCATTTTATAGATGAAGAACTTTATTGAGGCTTAGGAACTTAACTTGATCTAATTTCAAATAAGTAGGAAACTTTGTACTGCACCTGTTCTAGTGTCATAGAAATATGCCTTTTATCTACTTTTGTAATATGCCCCAACTAGACTTTGAACTCTATTGTTTCCGGATAATGATTTATTCATGTCTGCCACTGATGCCTAACAATGGCTGGCATACAAAGTAGGCACTCAGTGAACGTTTGCTGAATTCAGTTGAAGTGAAAGAACCAGGATTCTAAACCAAGTTCTGCCTTCAGAACTTACATTCAGAATTTACACTGTTTTCACCACACTTCACTGTCAGAGTTAAAAATCTTCTTTTATTTTTAGAGTGAAGACCAAGCTCTTTTCCAGTGCAATGTAAGAACACTGCATTTTTAGGCAATCTTCTTCTAGCCCAAGGCATCCCTCAGGGGATCATTCCCATGTTCCACAATTGTTCTGGACAGTTGTCTGAAGCAGAGGGTTCTAGAGACTAGACCCCTAGAGATGACAAGCAACATGTCTCAGTTTTGCCTCTTATGTTTTCTAATCACTTTCCTGGTGCTCCACAATCTTAATTTAACATATAGTCGGATATATTAGCAAGATATAAATATAGAATGTAATGCTGAGAGCTCGGAGACAAACAGGGGCTGTTAAAGCAGAGGCTGTATCAATGCTGGGATTCAACAGTATCTAATCAGTTAAAGCAGAGGCTGTATCAATGCTGGGATTCAACAGTATCTAATCAGTTAAAGCAGAGGCTGTATCAATGCTGGGATTCAACAGTATCTAATCATAATTGGCACACAATGCTTAAAGGGCATCACTTTGCATAGGGCAGCTTGTGCTAGAGATTTTGCTTGGAAGACTGTATATACAGGTTTACATGTTTACATAAAGGTCTAAAATGGGCTGATTGAATGCAGCTCTAAGAATATTTCCAAGACTTAGTCCATGAACCTAGTCTTACAGTGAGTGAAAAAAAAATTGTTTGCTGAAAACACTCTCAGGCTTGAGTAGGAGTAGCATTGCTTGGGTTCCCAGGTGGTAGGGACAGTCTAACAGAATGTGTGCCATGAACGTGGTCCTCACTTCTGCTTGGAAACCACTAACCATTGTGACTCTAGCCCTGTTAGTTCACTGATGTTAGGGAACACAGAGCAGCCACAGGACACCTGTGGAGACCATAATGTCCAACAAGAGATGGTGGGAGCCCAGTGGATACTCATGCAAAAAAAGCAGCAATACCTAGCCCACTTGTAATTATCGTGAACATAAATAATATACCTCATGGGTTCCCTCAGAAATTTTGTAAGGGGCTGCAGAAAGTAGACTTTACATGAAACTACATGTTCAAGAGATAAGACAATAAGGCAAAAAAAAAAAAGAAAAACTTGAGAATTTAAATATATACTAACAAGATATGAACATAGAATATAATACATATCTATCTGTCTATCTATCCATCCATCCACTCATTCATCTATCTATCTATTCATATAGAGAGAAAGAGAGAGACAAAGTCTGTCTATCACCCAGGCTGGAGTGAAATGATGCAATCACAGTTCATTACAGTCAAAAGCATCAGGGCTCAAGCTATCCTGCCTCATCATCCCTAGTAGCTATGACCACAGGCAAGCACCACCATACTTGGCTTTTTTTTTGAGATAGGGTTTTGTTATGATTCCCAGGCTGATCTCGAACTCCTCTCTCAAGTGATCCTCCTACCTAAACCTTCCAAAGCACTGAGATTATAAGCATGAGCCATGACACCCAATCCAAGAATTAATATGAACATAAGTTCACGTTTCCAGTTCTTGGGGTCTATGAAGATTAGTTTTATTTTCTTTATTTTCAATGATTTCCTTCATTCCTAATGTAAAGTCTATTTAGGCATAGTATTATAGATTATTTGATAAAATAGTCTCTCAAGTCTAGCTGTCTAACTTGGATACCTACCCAATTTTACCATTTGCTGGTTTTGTGTTGCCCTGATTTTACTTACTTAGCCTTTCTGTACTCACTATATGCATTTGAAAATACTACTACTCTACTTCTAAGCATTATTATGAGTATTAAATGAAATAATGAATCCAAACACAACATAGGGCTCAGTCCACTCTAAGCTATATTAATAACACTATAATTTGTGTTAGCTGTGTTATTAGTATCATCATCATCAGTATTATTGATTATAAATATTATCACTTATCTTTATTTTGGGCATGATATCCTACTGTACTTTTTATTTTCTCAACACTATAATTTAGTCATAGACTTCAAAGTTTTTCTGAACTAGTCATATATATATATGAATATATATATATATATATATATATACCAACACTAGACTGTCACTGTAAATTATCCCTTTTAATAGGTAGTAGTGTTCACTGACTTATTTACTTGTTTACTCTTTTATGAAATCATTTATTTAACAATATTACCTGCCTACAGCATGATAAGTAAGAACTCTCCTAGGAACTGAATATACAGCATTAAATAAGCTGTCCTCAGGGAGCGTATATGCTGATGGTGTAAATGGACAATAAAGTAAACAAATGTGTAATGTAATGTCAAGTCATAAGCACTATGAAGAAAAATAAAGCAGAGCAAATGAAGAAAGAGTGACAAGTGGCATTAGTTCAAATAGAGAAATTAGGAAGGGCATCTTTATATTTTTAACAGAGCATAGAAAAGTTCAGGCCCAAGGGCATTGATGAAAGCAATAGAATTTTGGCAGTAAGCTGCTAGGTGTGGTGACTTGTGCCTGTAATCCTAGCACTTTTTGAAGCTGAGGAAGGGGGATTATTTGAGCCCAGGAGTTCAAGAATAGCCTGGGCAACATAGTAAGATTTCATCTCTACAAAAAAAAAATAAAATAGCTGGGTGTTGTAGTGCACACCTATATTCCAGCTACTCGAGAGGTGAGGTGGAAGGATCACCTGAGCCCAGGAGGTTGAGGCTGTAGTGAGCCCTGATCATGCCATTGCACTCCAGCCTGGGCAACAGAGCAAGACTCCAACTCAAAAAAATAAAAATTAAAAAAAAAGAATTATTGGCAATAAGCAATTTCAAGGAGACTCCTTGATAGCATCAAGAAAAACAGTAGAGTAGCTAGAAATGTAACAGAAAGAACCAGAGAACATGATAGGAAGACTCCTCCTGAGTAAAGCAAGATGCAAAAGACTATTCCTGCAAAGAAACCCAAATTTAATTGGTTCAGACTGTAGCAATTTATGACCCAAGGTGTTGTCAAAAACAGTAATCAAATAGCAATTAGTGAAAGTTAACAGCTAAATGTGACACTGCCCAAGGCTTAACCAGGTGTTTGAGGAAAGAGATAATAAAAAAAAAACTAACTAAAACCATATATAATCATACTTGTAAATGGAGGTCAGGAAATCTGTTTGCATGTCCAAGGCTGTGTCCCTTGAGGAGTAATATCAGAGCATGCACACAGCATGGGAAAATAGAATTCAACAAGCTAGTCCAAACCATGTCACTAAATAAATACGCAAACAACACGAATTCACAAAGGGGTAGAGAGAAGGCACATTGGTATGTATAGTTACTATGCTGTATTATTGAAAATATCCAATTTCCAACAAAAAAAATGATAAAACATTAAAATACATGGGAAAGTGTTGCCCATAAACTGAAAAAAAAGGAGGCAATAAAAATTGCCTTTGAGGGGACCAAATGTTGAACTTTAGGGAAAAAAAAAAAGACTTCAAAGTGACTATTATAAACACCAAACAACTAAAAGAAAGCAGGCCTGAATAAATAAAATGAAAGGAATAAAAAGATATGACAAATCAAAATTATTTAAAAGGACTAAATGAAAATTCAGGAGTCGAAAAGTGTAGTAACTGAAACTCACATTCACTAAAGAGGTTCAGCAGTTGAGGTCAGCTAGAAGAAAGAAGCAACAAACATGCAGATAGATCAATAGAGATTATGTAATCCAAAGAACAGAGAAGGAAAAAAACAAGAATTACATGATCACCTCAATAGACATAAAAAATATTTGACAATATTCAATACCTCTTTATAAAAAATTAACAATCAATATACTAGAAATAGAAGGGAATTTCCTCTATTTGATAAAGGGAATCTACAAAAATTCCACAGCTAATATGATATTTCATGGTAAAAAGCTGAGAATTTTCCCCCTAATATCAGGAACAAGGCAAGAACAATCACGCTCACCACTTTTATTCACTGTTGTACTGGCGGTTCTAGTCATTTAATTAGATAATAAAAATAAATAAAAAATATTCAGATTACAGATAAGTAAAAGTATCTCTAGTTTCAGAAGACATAATCTTTTATGTAGAAAATTATAACAAATCTACTAATAAATTATTTAAGCAAGGTTGCAGAACACAAGATAAATCTACAAAAATCAATTTCTATACAGCAGCATGAGCATTCTGAAAATAAACTTAAGAAAACAATACCATTAATAGTAGCATCAAAAATAATATAATACTGAAGAATAAATTTAACAAAAGAGAAGTAAAATTTGTACTGTAAGTTTTTTGTAGCACAAAACATCATTGAAAACTACAAAACAATTAAAACATCTTTGAAAGAAATTAGATAAAAACCCAAATAAATGGGAGACCATTAATTAATGTTCATGGATCAGAGACTTAATATTGTTAAGATGTCAATACTCTCCAAATTGCTCTACCAACTCAGTAAAATCTTCATCAAAATCCTAACTGGCATTCTTACAGAAATTGACAAACTTATCCTAAAATTCACATGAAAATACAAGTGACTCAGAATAGTCAAAACAATCTTAAAAAAGAAAAAGTTGGGTGATTCATATTTTCCAATTTCAAAACTTACTACAAAGTCAGAATAATCAAGACATTATGGTAGTGGCATAAGGATAGGCATGAAGGTCCATGGAATTGAATTGAGGATCGAGAATTCAACTCTTACATTATGATTAACGACCTTTGAAAGGGTGCAAAGACTATTCAGTAGAAATAGAATAGTCTTTTTAAAATATGATATTGGGACAATTCGATATACACATACAACAGAAGGAATATGGATCCCTACCTCACACTATTTGAAAAAAATTCATCCAAAATAGTTCAAAGACCACAAGGTAAGGGCTAAAGCTACTAAACTTGTAGAAGGAAACATAAGTATATATCCTTGTTACTTTGAACTAGACAATGTTTCTTAAATATGACACCAAAAGACAAAAAACAAAAGAAATAAAGCCTTAACTTTATCAAAAAATTGGACTTCAGCAAAATCAAAAACTTTTTGTATCAAAGGACACTATCAAGAATGTTAAAAGACCACCCACAGAATGAAGTAAATTCTATATCCAAGAAGGGTGTGGTATCTAAAATATATAAAGAACTATTATGACTCAATAAATATACAGCCAACAATATATTTGTAAATTAAAGTGCCCAATTAAAATGCAAAAAAATTTTGAGTAACATTTATCCAAAAAAGATACACAAATGGCCATTACACCTGAAAAGATATTCAATATCATTATTGATTAGGGAAATATAAATCAAAACCACAATGAGATATCACTTTGCACCCACTAGACTGGCCATAATTTTAAAAATAAAATGAGGAAGGAGGGAAAGAATGAATAAGGGAGGGAGGAAGAGATGGAGGTAGTAAGTTCTAGCAAGGATGTGAAGAAACTAGAACATTGCTGGTGGGAAAGTAAAATGGCCACTGTGAAAAATTATTTAGCAGTTTCTCAGAAGTTAAACACCAAGTATTCATATGGTCCAGCAATTCCACTCCTAGGTATATATATATTCAAGAGAATTAAAAACATGTTTATACAAAAATGTGTACATGAATATACGTAGTAGCACTATTCATAATAGCAAAAAATAAGAAATAATCTAAATAACCGTCAACTGAAAAATGAATCAAATTGTGGTCCATCTGTGCAATAGTCATAAAAAAGTAGTGAAGTACTGAAACACTACAAGGATGAGACTTCAAAACATTATAGTATTGTGAATAGAGCTGCAATAAATATGTATATGCAGGTATCCTTTTTGTAGAATGATTTGAGTTCCTCTGTGTATATTCCCAGAAGGGGAATTGCTGAGTCATATGGAAGGTAGACTTTTAGATCTTTTAGAAATCATACTCAGTGATCTATCACAGAAACAAAGAACTGAGTACCACATGTTCTCACTCATAAGTGGACCCTGAACATTTATCATAATACTATAAGAAGGGGGATTGGCAGTAGCAGAAAACTGCCAGGGGCTGGAGGGAGGGCAGCACGAAACATCAATAAGGGTATCTGATCACAAACCAGGCAAAGTGGAGACCAAAGGGAGGCCTAAACTTCACCTGTATGATGACCACTTATTGACCTAATTCTGAATTGTACCCACATCTTTAAAATACAATTTTTTAAAAAAGTCAAATTTTTCTCAAAAAAAAATTATGGTAAATGAAAGGAGCTAGACACAAAAGGTCACATATATTGTATGATTCCATTTATAGGAAATGTCTAGAATAAGCAAAAACTTAGTGGGTCAGTGGTTGGAGGGAGGGGACAATTGCGATTGACTATGAACAGATATGGGGCTTCTTTGGGGAGTGATAGGAATATTCTGGAATTAGGTAGGAATAATAACTACACAACATTGTGAATATGCCAAAAACTGCTTATAACAATTTAAAATGATGACTCTTACATTATGTGATATTTAAATTTTTTTTATTTTAACACTTTAGAACTTTGGGTTAAGGAAAGACTTTTTAGATAAAACACCAAAAACACAAGTGACAAAAAAAAATAGATAAGTTAAAGTTCATCAAAAATTCCTCTTGGGAGGGATAATTACAGTGTACTAAAATTAGATTGTGTGAGGGCTGCATAACTGTAAATATACTAAAAACTATTGAATCATATGGCATGTGAATTATATCTCACTAAAGCTACTAAAACTAGAAGTACCATAGGGACTGTGTTTTGGAGAACTGGTACAGGAGGCAAGACTGGAGATGGTAATCCCAGTTCCCAGCCAATCCCAATCACGTAAGTGAAAGATGCTGAGTGCCTGGACTAGGGTTGTGGTGGCAGAGGCGGACAGATGTGTCTAGATCCAAAAGATAGATGGTGGGGAAAATCTGTAAAAATATGAAAATAAACATGGAGATAAATAGATAACATGAGTCTGTAAATGAATATGGTATTGGAATAATTTACTCTAATGAGCTCTACAGAGAATAACTGCCAGATAAATCTAAATAAATAATGAGAATCTATGCTTTGACAAAGATGCAAAATTATTCTTCCGTGAGTATTCCCCATAAAAAGCAACATCTTTCTTGATTGCTCTTGGCAACTTCCCAGAAATACTCATTTAATTGTTTTATGATTAAGAGCAGAAAGTCTTGCTCTATCTTTAATACCAAAGTAAAGTCCTTGGCAGCACTTAGGGGAAAGAAACAGCGCAGGTATTCAGGATTCCTAATACAAAAATAGAAAGTCATTTATTTCAGAATAGATATTTAAGGCTATTACATTATTAACTTAAAGAATTCAATAAATGGTCGGGCTTGGTGGCTCAGCCTGTAATCCCAGCACTTTGGGAGGCCAAGGCAAGTGGACTGCCTGACCCTGTAGATTCGAGACCAGCCCAGGCAACTTGGTGAGACCTTATCTCTACAATAAATCAAAAATTAGCCAGACATGGTAGTGCATGCCTGTAGTTCCAGCTACTTGGAAGACTGAGGCAGAAGGATCACTGGAGCCTAGCAGATCGACACTGGGGTGGCCGTGAGCGTGCCACTGCACTCCAGCCTAGGCCACGGAGTGAGACTCCAACTCAAAAAATATATTTTTTTCAATAAATGGAGGTCTGAACTTTCAAGCATTTTTTCTAAATCTCTCACCTTCAGGGTCTAAAACAATTTGCAATATACAAATAGGATGAAATCGTTTTCTGGTAAATATGAACTCCTGCTCAGGTTACTAAATCAAAAGGATTAAATCTGCTGATGCTCCTTTAGTAATTTAATGAAGCAATGATATATTTTACTTTTAGCCTCACATCTTACACTTCAGGTATCAGCTTTATTCTATCAGGAAATTTTGTCTTTTTACATATATGACTTCTCTTTTAATTATTCATTTCTTTACATAATGTACTTAACCCTATTTCTGTACCTAAGGTTATCTAATCTGTATCTCATTTTATCAAATATAATTTTAACATCTGATTTACTGTGTGTTTTCAGAATTAGCCTAGATGGAAAATGCATTGCTGAGCCAACAACAAAAACACTATTAAAAAAAATCTTGTACTAGCAAATGCAACTGATATGTATTATTAAAAATTTTAGTTGACTGTGGTTACCCCTGGATTTTATATTCACTGAAGTCAAAGCCCATGTTTTAATTATCCTTTTATTGTGATAGTGCTTTGTTTGGTTTTGTACTCATGGTTTTGCTAAATAAGTGTTAAATTTGATACTGATATCAAAACTAATGTATTTTTATATCTAACATGTATGCTGTAGCAGTATTAGAATATAAAAGCTTTGTAATGTGATAAGTTCTGCAAAGTGTTTAAAGAAAATTCGGGATCCAAAAATCAGATATCTTTGGGACAGATAGCTTTCTTTGTTCCAGCAGAAATTTAATATAGCTTACAAAAATGTAATATAATACAATATAATATAGCAGAGTAATTTAAATTCTAGCTAAGAAAAAGTAGGGAAAGAGTTGATTAAATTAATAAAGTTTAAAAAAAGAGTAGGTCTTTACAGAAAACCTTCTGTCGATTTTTTTTAATCAAGCATGTTATACATTATAGCAATATATACCCATTTAAGTAGACTCCAAATATAACCGAGCAACTGTGACAGGCTGATACACTGGCTGGAATGAGACTCCTCCTATTCCGATAATAATCCTTTGGCTTAAATCACGCTACATGTCTTTCCTTGACAACCAAATTAAGTTACAGGGGAAAACGAACAGTAATGGTTACTTTGTGCTTATGATAGGGCTTGGCCCCAGCTTCAGAAACTGATTTCAGACATTTAAGTCATCAAAAACTCCAAAGTGTTTTTTCCCAGTGGTCATATCACTAACAGTAATAACCACGTGATTATCTCCAAAGATGCCAAGTCAAATTATTACCACAAATAAAAAATAAGACATCCAGATATATAGAAAAGAGCTGAGATAGTAGTATAAAAAAATGTTAATAGTCATCCACAAATACTACTAATAGCAAGCACTCAGTAGCACAATATGCACACTCTTAATTTTCCAATCTGGTAGTGTTTCAAGTAGGAAAGAAGATATTTTTGTTGCATGTTCTCATTTTAATATTCTTCTTTGGAAAGAGATTAAATTTTGGATGCAGCTCTGTCAACGCACTGGGTCATTATTTCCAGTTATCTAGTCTCAGAGAAACAAGTATTTCAAAACATGATAAGCTATAATGTAAGATATAAACACATGATGGATGAGTGGATAGACATTATGATAGATGGAAGCAACTGTTTCTTGGGTAATTTCTATGTATTTATACCTATGCATAACTTACTCTTCACAATGAAACTATTTTCTTTATTTTAAAACTGTTCAAATGGCAAGGTTTATTATTGTACCAAGGTCAAATGTGGACAGACTAGGTAACCAGCCCAGACTTTTCTGTCTCTAAATCATGTGCTTTTAAAAAAAATATTGCATCATGTTCTGTCTTATAACATTAACAGTTATAAAGGAAATGTTTACTAAGCATCAAAGTGTTTACTCTTTGATTACATGTTATGTGTCTCAAATGCATAATCTCATCTGAACTAGGTATTAGTTTGTATATGAGGCTCAGAAATGTCAAATACTAAATAGTTTTATGACCACTAAACCCTTGAGGTCCTTTACTGACCTTCCACATTTAATGATTTGGAAAATAATATCGTTACTCTTTGGAATTGTAATAATCAATGCATAGGAAAGATGCAGCAACATCTTTTTTCTTTTTTAACTTATAGATGAGGCAACTGAATCACGAAGAATTCGACAACTTGCAAGTTCTCTGTAGGCAGTTAGTGGTAAAGCCAAAATTATAGCTCCTGGGTCTGAGTCATGCTGTTTCTCTGGAATGCGTCTCATCTAAAAAGGTTACTGCCTTTTTTATCCCACTGCCCATCAAGTTTCTGTGACTTTAACCATGGCTTTTCTCCTCTGGTGGTTCTTAGAGAGACTAGGAGGTAACTGTTTGGTAGAAATAGTGCATTTCTTCTAACATAATACAGGACGTGGGTCTGTTGACAGTTTGTTTTTAATCTGGTGTGTGTGTGTGTTTGTGTGTGTGTGCTGTTTGAAATAAAAGATACTTTTAGGGAGATTATGTGATGCTTAACTTCAGTTTAAAAATAAGCTGGCTTTTCAGCTTGCAACTTAAAAGATTCTCCCAAAATGAGGAAACTTGATAAAAATCCATGATAAAAGACTTTTAAGCAGAATTTGTCCTGCATATATATGTGAGGCCACAAGAAGAAACAGAAGTGCTTGGCAAAACAGATTCTGGAAAAAATTCTGCCTCCTTCTAAACATGTATATATACTGGGAGAAAACAAATACCTGCTTCCCGACTGGCCTTGGCAGATGAAAACGATGATTTATTCTTATTACCTTGACACTGGGTAATGTGGGCTGTCACAGGGGGCAAAGCAAGGCCAGTCCTCTGTACTGAACACTGTAATGGCCAGTGAGGACAAGGAGGCTAAAACAGCTGAAGACATTTACTTGATTCCTGTTCCTATGTGGTTTCATAACAATAGTAATGATATGATGACCTTACAGCACTGTTGGAAAGATTTCTAAAGGGAATATTTATATACGCGGCCTGACAATTAAGTTCACGAAATCAACCTTCAAAAACAGTGCGACATACCTCACTGCTGAATACCTCTACGGTCGGCTTCGAAATACTCCCCTTGGGAAGCTATGCACTGACACCAGTGCCTAATCCACCTGTCAAAGCAATTTTGGAATTATTTTTCTGGAATGGCCACCAGAGCTGTCATCACAAGAATATCTGGGGTTGAATTAAAGCAATAAACAAACATTAAATTTCTTGTTTCACTTGGCAAGACTGAAAGTGAAATCAGGGAAATGTTAGTCCAAGTTTATGGGAATAATGCCATGAAGAAAATGACAGTATACAAATGGCTTAAAAGTTTTTTCAGGGGACCAAAACCATCACTGATGAAGAAAGGTCAGGGCAGCCAGTAACAAGCAGAACTGATGAAAACATGCAAAAATTGTCAAATTGTGTATCAAAATCATAGGCTGACTATAAGAAGCATAGCAAACCAAATAAACATGAATAGAAAAACAGTTAGGGAAATCTTAACTGAAAATGTTGGGTTTGGGCGGCAAGATGGCAACGGGCCAACCTGGTGTCTGAAGCCCTCTGCAAGGGAGATCTGCAGTGGGTCTCTGACTCTCGCCCCGGGGGGCTGGGGACCCAGCATCGCAGCCTGCTCTACAGACAGAGCTCGGCTGCTGCCATTGCAACGACTGGACAGTTTTGACTGCATTCCAAACAGTCCCGCCGCCACTACAGCCCCTCCCCCACCGCCGCTGCCACTGCCGCCGCCGTCGCCACTGCCGCCGCAGCCTCTGGGAGGGGTAGCACATCACACCACCCACCCCAAGGAGATCCACAACAAACCGCTTCAGGGAAGATCTGCTGGGATCGATGCCACCTATCCTGCATCCCAGACTGTCTTGCCCGCCCGGCGTGAGGCTCCTGTTGCCTGCTGGGAGGCAGGCAGCCATCTTGTTCCTGTCTGGCCCCACCCCCTCTGGGGCTAGCAGATGAGATAGCACCACCTGCTGGCGATTCAAGGTAACAACATCGAAATGGGAGAAACAAGCTTGATAAAGACATAGACCAAACTGCTGAAGGAAGGTTAATCTGAACTGTCCTTCACAGCAGATCAGGGGCAACAGACTCTAACTGCAAACTAATTTACCAGCTTAAAAAGAAAACTAGAAATCAGACCTGAAAGGACATTGGACTTAAACGAAATGTCTCAGAGTGTGCTTCATTGATTCTATCAGTTTAATGACTTAACTCTATTCCTATTGTATTGTTCCCTTTTTTCCTTTTCCCTTTTCCTTTTCTTCTCTTTTCTTCTCTCTGTAAACCATATCTTTGTATAGAGAAACAGCACACTAACAAAGTGGTTGGTAAGCTTGTATATTAGGATCACTATATGTTTTATTTTTGTTTGTATGAGAGTTGGTTCGAATGTAGCTGTGGTCTATTGTTTTTATCTGTTTCAGTATAGGCCTCTCTCTCTATTGTTGGCACACTCGTTTGTTTCCCCCCTTACTCCTCTATCTCTCCACTCCCCTCTTCAACCCACTATCTGCTCCATTCTCTCCCCTCTGCTAACCACATTTTATTTCAGGGAGTAAACCTACAGCCCCACTGCACGGACAGATTCCAGGGCAGTGGGAAGTGGGTTCCACATTATCCACACGCCTGTCAGCGGATACCAGGACCTACAGACAGATTTTGAATCACAGCTCTCCCCTTAAGTACATCTCAAAACTGCAAAAAGGACCACCTCCAACCTACAGTGCAAATTCAGAATTGAACAAAGTAAGAGGACATACATAAAGAATAGGAGATTGAACAAACAGAAGTAAAACCAATCCCTTTACCCCTGAATAACAGAATTAAAGAAGACGGTGACATGGAGGGAAGGAAAAAGTAGAGAGGGGGAAAAACTGCACAAATGAAGAAAAACCAAAAGAAGAATATAGGTCCTACACAGACCCCTGGGAAATCAGACACTGAGAAAACAGATTCTGGAACACAGACAATGGAGAGTCCCCAGAATGACTGGTTACATACAACAAACCCAGACATCAAGACATTAATGGAGAGAATTAAAAAAATTGAGGAGAGACAAGAAGAAAATAGGAAGGAGCTGCTGTCAGAAATGACAGCAGTAAAGAATACTGTGATGGAAATGAACAACAGACTAATAAGCATGGAAAGCAGAATCAGCCAAGTCGAAGAAAGAATCTCAGAGCTCGAAGACCAAAACACAGAACCAACCCAAACTGTCAAAAGCATAGAAAAGAAGCTCAAAAAGACAGAACAAAATCTGCAAGAGATGAATGATCACTTCAAGAGACCAAACCTAAGAATAATTGGGCTTCCTGAGGCAGAAAGAGAAACAGAAGCCACACTGGAACAAACATTTCATGAAATCATTCAAGAAAACTTCCCTTATCTCATTACGGATGAAAAAATTCAAACACAAGAGATTCAGATAACCCCTGCAAGACAACAAACGAGAAGACCAACTTCCAGACACATAATAATTCGCCTAAACAAAGTAGCTATGAAAGGAAAAATCCTAAAGGCAGCAAGAAAAAAAGGCCAGGCTACCTACCAGGGAAAACCAATTAGAATAGCAGCAGATTTATCCACAGAAACCCGTCAGGCCAGGAGAGCCTGGAGCCCTATCTTCAAAGTTCTAAAAGAGAAACAATTTCAACCAAGAATAACCTACCCAGCCAAACTAAGCTTCATTAGTGAGGGAGAATTGAAATCTTTTCCAGACATCCAATCCCTAAGAACCTACGCTACCACCAGACTACCTCTACAAGAAACACTTAAGAAAGTACCGAACACAGAAGAAAAAGAAAAAAGAACAACAGCATTCTTCACAAGAGTACAGGCAAAAGATTAAAAGCACACATGAACCAACTCCAAAACCCAAAGAAAGACAATAAATAAACAGGATCAACTCTGTAAGAACCTTATGACAGGGATCAACTCTTGCATTTCAATTATTAGCCTAAATGTGAACGAACTAAATGCACCACTGAAAAGACATAGAATGGAAAAATACATAAAATATCATCAGGCAACAATCTATTGCCTTCAAGAGACTCACCTCACTAGAAAGGACGCCCACAGACTCAAAGTAAGAGGATGGAAAACAAACTTTCAGGTGAACGGAATACAAAAGAAAGGAAGAGTAGCGATCTTAATTTCAGACAAAATACCCTTCAAGCTATTAAAAATCAAAAAAGATACAGAAGGCCACTACATAATGATAAAAGGCTCAATCCATCAACAAGAAATATCTATCCTAAACATATATGCACCCAACATAGGTGCGCCAACTTTCATAAAGCAACTTCTTGGAAAACTAAAGAAAGATATTGACTCTACCACTATCATAACTGGGGACTTTAATACCCCACTCACAACCCTAGACAGATCATCAGGACAAAAAATCG
>NW_007258384.1:496698-497804 GCF_000164805.1 Carlito syrichta | reverse complement strand
AAAAGCTGGTTCTTAGAAAGGGTACACAAGTTTGATGGTCCCCTAGCTAGACTGACCAAGAAAAAATGAGAAAAAAACCAAATAAGCATAATCAGAAACACAAAAGATGAAGTCACATCTGACCCTGAAGAAATACAAAAGATCATTAGAGACTACTACGTACACTTGTATGGAAACAAACTTGAAAACCAGAAGGAAATGGAGGACTTTCTGACATCACACAACCTACCTAGGTAAGAACAAGAAGAAATTGAGACCCTAAATAGACCAATAACAATCAAGGAAATTGACTACGTAAAAAGAAAACTTCCTACAAAAAAAAGCCCTGGTCCAGATGACTTTCCAGCAGAATTCTACAATACATTCAAGGAGGAGCTGATACCAATCCTACTGAAGGTATTCCAGGCGATTGAAAAAGATGGAACTCTCCCCAAATCATTTTATGAAGCCAACATCACATTGATACCCAAGCCAGGTAAAGATCCAACAAAGAAAGAGAACTACAGGCCAATATCTTTGATGAACATAGATGCTAAAATTCTCAACAAGATCCTAGCAAACCGGATTCAGCAATACATCTCAAAAATCATCCACCATGACCAAGTAGGCTTCATTCCTGGCATGCAAGTCTGGATCAACATTCATAAAACCATAAATGTAATTAAATACATCAACATTTTTGTCAAAACAAAAACCACATGATCATATCAGTAGATGCAGAAAAAACTTTCGATAAAATCCAGCACGTCTTCTTGATAAAAACCCTTGAACATCTAGGCATACGGGGAATATACCTCAAAATAGTAAAAGCCATCTATGAGAAACCCACAGCTAGCATACTCTAAATGGGCAAAAATTGGAACCAATTCCCCTGAAAACTGGAACTAGACAAGGTTGCCCACTCTCTCCCCTCCTGTTCAACATTGTATTGGAAGTCCTGGCTCAAGCAATCAGAGAAGAGGAGGCAATCAGAGGTATTCAAATAGGAAAAGAGGAAGTCAAGTTATCTCTCTATGCAGATGATATGATGGTGTACCTTGAAAACCCAAGAGAATCTGTCAAAGGCCTCCTTACATTGATAAAAGCCTTTGGCAAAGTCTCAGGAT
>NW_007258384.1:465352-496088 GCF_000164805.1 Carlito syrichta | reverse complement strand
CATGTATGTTTATCGCAGCATTGTTCACAATAGCAAGAACCTGGAAACAACCATGCTGCCCATCAAAAGAGGACTGGATTAAAAAAATGTGGTACATATACACGATGGAATACTACGCAGCCATAAAAAAGAACAAAACCATGAATTTCACTGCAGCCTGGATGGAACTAGAGTCTATAATACTGAGTGACCTCTCACAGAAACAAAGATCCGAATATCACATGTTCTCACTCATATAATGGACCTTGAACATCCAATGCAATACTATAAGAAAATGACTGACGGTACTGGGAAACTATGTGGGGTAGGGGGATGGGATTAACAGTAGCAAATATCTGTCGGGGGATGGGAAAACACCTCTTATCAACAGGGTGCCTGAATGAAACGTAATTGTACACCTAACCCTTAACTGTACCCCACAAAACCATAATAAAAAATACTGATTAATAAAAAAAAATTTTTTTGGCATGAGAAAGGTGTGTGCAAAAATGGTCCTGAAGGAACCCTTGTATCATGACAATGCACAAGCTCACACAGCACTGTCTAAGAGGGAGTTTTTCACCAGTAAACAAATAACTGTATTGGAACACCCTCCCTACTCACCTGATCTGCCCCCCAGTGTCTTTTTCCTTAACCCAAAGATAACGAAAATGTTGAAAGGAAGATATTTTGATGACAGAACATCAAGTGTAATATGACAACAGCTCAGATGGCTATTCCAGGAAATGAGTTCCAAAATTGTTTTGACATGTGGACTAGGTACTAGCATTGGTGCATAGCTTCCCAAAGGGAGTATTTTGAAGGTGACTGCAGTGAGAATCAGCAATGAGCTATGTGGCACTTATTCTGGGATGAGTTCATGAATTTAATTGCTACACATAATATGTACATATATTGTACATATAGAAGCAATATAGATATTATATACACATATAAAACATTTAGCAGTGTCCATGCATTCATTTGTTCAAAGACACATATAAATTCTGGCTTTCTAGAGGGGATTTTGGCCCTGTCTTCCCTCCTTACCTTAACCTGATTTTTTTCCAAATGCTTGAATTAGTTCCGAAATTTCTTTTTCTATTTTGATTTGGATTTAAAATATGTTTTGGTGGCTTCAAAAAAATCATCATCTCTTGTCTTCTACTAAAATAATAGTGACTTAGTTATTTGTCAACTTGGAGCACCCTGCTTCTTCCCAAGATGGTAATTAGATGAATCAGAGGGTTTCAGAGGTTGGTTACTTCTCCTGCAATTTGCAGATCCAAAAGGAAAAATAAGAGATGAGTAAAAAGCACACCCTGGTTGTGCCCTGCCTTCTGAGAACTCCATCTTCTTCTCCTGTAACCCTAATCTGCTCACCAGCCTACAACAGTCCCTCATCTCTGGTTATATTTAATAGCCAAGGTATCTTTTTGTGTTAGGATCAGAGTCTGTTTCCCAGATGATTGGAGTTTGCCTATAATTTGCCTCTTGCAATGCCTGAAACGGCATCAGTGGACACTCTGCCCTTGTTCTCCACCTCAACATCTTCACACAGTCAGTTCCCTCCATCCTGAATGCTCTTAAATATCTGTCCACAGCGCTGTCCCAGCTACACTCCAGCGACACCCCAATCACTGCACAACCTCACCTTCTCAGTTAAGTCCTAGTCAGCCTTCAGATCTCAGCCAGCTGCTTAGGAAAGTTGGGTCTCCTTGATATACATTCTCCAAAAAAGAACCATACTTTTCTCAAAGTACATGTCACAGGTTGCAATTGTTTGTATACATTTGTGTGTGGTCATTTGAGAAATATCTGATTCTCCACAGAATGGTAAAGACTATGTCTGTTTTCTTCTCCATCGTATCACTGTACTCTGAGTACTTTGTCTGCTTCACGGTAGGAACTCATGTATTTGTTTGGTAATGCCTCATCAAAAAGAATTATTCCCATAAATACTTCTAAGCCTTAACTTAACTCCACCTTAGATGAGCTGAATAGGTCTCCATAGTAGGGATATTCACTGAAACAAGCGTAGAACAGTCAGGATTTGGGGGGAAAGTCAAGGATGCTAGATACACTCGTGGTCAATCCCTCCAACCTTTTTTAAAAAATTTACTGTGATACTATGTGTGGTGCTAGCAATAACAAGAAATAAGAACTGTTTTCTCTGTTCCTGGACTGTGTAGCCTACTCTTTTGAACAGCAGTGGGACACTGCAAGGGAAGGACGTCAAACTCTGTAACTCTTCTACAGTGAGCCAAACACTTCACCAGTGCCATTTCCTCCTCAAAGAGAAGGACTGCTATTTTGGCTTATTCCACATTCCCTAAAGCACCCGTGTCAGTCTAGGATACAGAGCAAGCATTTTATAAACCATTTATGAATGTTTGTCAAATACATTGCATGCATAAAAAGAGGGACCCTGTGACATATGAGCAACCACAGATAGACAAGCAAAGCCGATGTTGACTTGTGAGGACATGTTTTATGTTCATGAAGAGAGAATGGTAACTGTGATAAAATTCTAGACATTGAGGGGAAAGGTGCTTTCTTAGTGCTACACTGGAATGTATTGGAGTTAATTAAGTGCGTGCTAATCATTGAGACAAGTTTTTAGCTCACTGAGAAAAAGATAAGAAAGCTAAACTTCAGTGGGAGGCACTTGTTATGTGGTGCTCTCAAAATACCCCTAAAGAATCTCCTGGCCAGGTTCGGTGGCTTAGCCTGTAACCCCAGCACTTTGGGAGGGCAAGGAGATTCATGGGTTCAAAACCAGTCTGAGCAACTTGGTGAGAACTCTTCTTTACAATAAATAAAAAATTAGCTGGGCATGGCACTCCAGTCTGGGCAACGGAGTGCCCAAAATCTCTTTGGTTTTAGAAGAGGCAAGTTAAAACAAAAAGATAAAAGTCAATAAAAATATCAAACATGATTGTATCTAGCATCCTAGAGTTTGTTATTTGCAATGGAAAATTCCAAACAAATACAAAAATAAAATGAATAGTACAATGAATTCCATGTACCCATCACTCAAGCTCCAATAGTTTTAAACATGTGGCAACTCTTGGCTCATCTATACCCCCACAATTTTCCTCCCAAAGTTAGATTATTTTGAAGCAAATCACAGCTCTTGTGGAACTTCATCCATAAATGTGTCTATCCTAAATTATAAGGATTTTTTAAACATAACCATAACACCATTATAACATCTGGAAAATTATTATAATTCCTGTGACTCTTCAAATATCCAGTCAATGTTCAGATTTCCCAACATGTCATATAAATGCTGTTATGGCCAGATGGTTGGTTGATGTTTGTTTTATTTGTGTAGCTGACTTGTTTGGATCAAAATCCAAACAAAGTACATCTCTTACATTGGTTGATATATCCCTTATGCCTTTCTTAATCTATAGTTTCCTCTCTTTTGTATTTTTATTTACAATTTATCTTTTGAAGAAAGTGGTTTATTCGTTCTGTACAGCCTTCCACACAGGGGATTTCATTGATATGTGGTTGGGGTGTTGTTTAACATGCTCTCCTGACCTTGGATTTCTAGTACAGTACTTGATAGCGATCAAGTTTCATATTTGGCAAGAATATTTCATAGTGGGTATTTTATATCACCTTTTGCATTGCATGAGGAGGCACTTACTATCTGATTGTCTCTCTTTTTTATTATGTTAAAATTAATGAGTAGATTCTATTGTTGTCAACCCGAGTTACCCACTATAAAGTTTTTCACTAGCTTTTCACCAATGATATTAATAGTCATTGATGTTTCTCACTTAGATCTAGTTTTCATTAGGGGTTTTGAAATGTTGATAACCTAATTCTACCATTCTTTCTGATTTATCACCTGGAGTTCTTTCACAAAGAACATTCTCTCATCAACAGAAAATAAATGTGCGTGTGTGTGTGTGTGTGTGTGTGTGTGTGTGTGTGTGTGTATTTGGTTACTCTTAGTTATTAGTTTGCATACAGATTGCAAAACAAATATTTTTCCCCTTCTTAATCTGTTATCAGAATGATTGGTACCCTAGCATCTTCCAATGATGATCAGTGAATTTTATTTATTTATTTTTTTAATGAATCATTAAGAACTCATAGAGTTTTTTTAAATTTTTATGTTAAATATGTAGGGTACATTTCAGGGTTAGGTATACAAATGTTCATTATGCAGGTACACTTGTTGATTCAGTGTGCCCCCAAACTCTGGTAGTCTCCCACTACTGCCAATCCCTTTCTTATAGTATTATGATAGTTGTTCAAGGTCCACTTATGAGTGAGAACATGATACTCAGTTCTTGTTTCTGTGATAGATCACTCATTATTATAGACTCTAAGTCCATCCAAGTTGCTGCGAAGTTCATAATTTTGTCCTTCTTTATGGCTGCATAATATTCCATCATGTATATGTTCCACATCTGTTTTAGTCCAGTCCTCTTTCGATGGACAGCATGGTTGGTTTCATGTTTTTGCTATTGCAAATGCTGCAATACACATGCATGTGCAGGTATCTTTTTCATACAGTAATTTGAGTTCCTCCAGGTATATTCCCAGTAGGGGGATTGCAAGGTTGTATGGGAAGTCAATTTTTAGATTTTTTTATGAATTGCCACACTATTTTCCACAGGGGTTGTACTAGTTTACACTCCCACAAACAGTGTAGAAGTGTTCCCTTTTCACCACATCCTCTCTAGCACCTGTTATTTTTTTGAGTTATTGATTATGGCCATCCTGACTGGAATTAGGTGGTATCTCAGTATGGTTTTACTTTGCATCTTTTTGGTGACTAGTGAGGCTGAGCATTTTTTCATGTATCTGTTGACTGCTCAGATATCTTATTTTGAGAAGTGTCTATTCATATGTTTTGCCCACTTTGTAATGAGATTGTTTGTTTTTTTCTTTTCAGCACGTTGGAGTTCCTTGTAGATCTTAGATGTTAGACCTTTGTCAGACATACAGTTGGCAAATATTTTTTCTCAGTCTGTAGGCTGTCTCCTGCTCCCTTGATGGCTTCTTTGGCTTTGCAGAAACTTTTCAGTTTGATGACGTTCCATTTGTCTATCTTATCTCCTATAGCATGGGCACTTAAGGTTTTGACCAGGAATTGACTGCCAGTTCCAATTTCCATAAGGGTGTCTCCTGCATTTTCTAAGGTTCTTATAGTTTGAGGTTTTATGTTTAGGTCTTTGATCCATTTAGAGTTGATTTTTATGTATGGTGATGACTAGGGATCTTGTTTTAATCTTCTGCATGTTGTCAACCAGTTTTCCCAGCACCATTTACTGACTAGGTTCTCCTCTCCCCTGTCATTGGTGATGGAGGCTTTGTGGAAGATGAGTTGGTAGAGAATTTGAGGTTTCTCTTCTGAAATCTCTATCCTGTTCCATTGGTCTATATGCCTGTTCTTGAACCAATACCAGGCTGTTTTGATTATTGTAGGGTTATAGTAAAGTTTAAAGTCTGGGAGTGTGATACTTCCTGCTTTTTTTTGTTTGTTTGTTAGGTTGGTTGGTTGGTTTTGTTTTGTTTGCTGAGGATTGTTTTGGCTATTTGTGGTCAGGTATTGCGTTAAATCTGTAAATTGCCTTGGGTAGGATGGACATCTTAACAATGTTGATTCTTCCAATCAATGGACATGGAATATTTTTCCATTTGTTTGTGTCATCTTTGACTTCTTTGAGCAATGTTTTGCAGTTTTCATTGTAAAGGTCTTTCACTTCTCTAGTTAGGAAGATGCCAAGTTATTTGATTTTTTTTTCTGGATATTGTGAATGGAATTGTGCTTCTTATTTAGGTTTCTGTTTGTTTATTGTTGGTGTATAAGAATTCGGCTGTCAAAGATCCAACAAAAAAAGAGAACTACAGGCCAAAATCCTTGATGAACATAGATGTCAAAATTCTCAACAAGATTCTAGCAAACTGGATCTAACAACACATCTCAAAAATCATCAGTCATGACCAAGTAGGCTTCATCTGTAGGATGGAGGGTGGTTCAATATCCTCAAACCCATAAACATAATTAAATACATCAACAGATGTAAAAACAAAAACCACATGACTATATCATTAGATGCAGAAAAAGCTCTGAAAAAATCCAGCACCTCTTCTTGATAAAAGTCCTTGAACATCTAGGCATAGATGGAACATACCACAAAGTAGTAAGAGCCAACTACAAGAAACCTACAGCCAACATACTGCTAAACAGACAGAAATTGGAACCATTTCCCATGAAAATTGGAACAAGACAAGTATGTCCACTCTCATCCCTCCTGTTCAACATAGTATTGGAAGTCCTATCTAGAGTGTTCAGACAAGAGAAGTAAATTAGGGGTATCCAAATAGGAAAAGAGGAGGTTAAGCTATCCCTCTTTGCAGACAACATGATTCAATACCTTGAAAACCCAAAAGAATCTGTCAAAAATCTTGCACTGATAAAGGACTTTGGCAAAATCTCAGGACACAGATTTAAATATGTGTCAATTCTTTGCAGTTATTGTCTTTATTTATGGCCCAACGAACACTTTTTTGAGACAAGTAGGAACCAATTCAAGTTGGTTCTTGAGTTGTTTTGATATGACCATAATGATTTTCAATGACTTTTTACTTTCAAGATTGAGGTTTCTGTCCTATTCTGTACATTTTCCACTATGTACCTAAAATCAGTCATTTCTCCAAAGAGCCCTGGTTCTTGGATTCTATGGGAATTGGGATTTAGTAACTACAGTCCAGATGGGATGAACATTTGCTCTGAGTCGGTCATTTTTCTAGAAGTTTTCAGGGAACAAACTTTAAAAATATGTAATTTTTTAAAAAGAAAATGCATCCGGAGTTTATAAAGTTTACACTGATATTTACAGTTTAATTTAAGACACCAGGATTTTATGTATTTTCTTTATTTTATGTTTATATTGCTTCTATCATACACTGAAAATATTGACAGTATTGACATAATTACTGATTTTCTTTATTCAAATATATATGTGTGTGTGTATGTGTAGGCATACACATACCTACATATTCAAATATTGGTTTACAATGACAGTCTCAATAATATTATAAACACTATGTTTATTAAAGACAGTTTAAAATTATGTGGTTGTTCTTTTTGTCCTTAGGATATATTCCATGAGGAGTATACTATCAAATCATTGTGTTTTAAAATCACTTGAAATCATTTTTCTCTTTTGGTAAAACCACCAACTCAATACAGAGTTAGATTTTTTCATGTCATTTTGACTTTATTATTTAGATTTAATCTTTGTTTATAATTATGTAATAATAAGCATGATTCCAAAGTCAAATCTACTAAATAAGATGCATGCTAAGAAGTCTGCCTTTCATCTTTATCCCTTCCACTCTATTTCCTCTCTTCCCCATAAATAACCATTCTTATTCATGTTGAATTTTTTTCCGTTGGTTTTTAAATACAAGCAAATTTAGATGTATGCATTTATATCTTCCCCTTTCTTAGGTAAAAGGCAGCCTAGTATACACACTTTTCTCCAGTATGCTTTTTACATCTAATGTAATATCCTGCAGGTGCCTTCCTAGTGGTCTTGGTGATCTTTGACATCCTCGTGGTGCTGCATAGTCCTCCATTGCACAGATCTTCTAAGGCTTTTTCTTCTACCAGGCATTTGGATGGTTTCATCTTTTGCTATTACAAATAGTGCTGCAGTAAGTAATCTAGTGATACACGTTTTCATATTTTACTAGGTGTTGTTGATAATTATAAAAATGGGATAGCTGAGCTAAAGTAAAAGCTTGTATAATTTTGCTGGATATAGCCAACAATGAGTGAAAGCGTTGCTTTCTCTCAGCCTTGCCAACAGGGTATGTTACCAAACTTTTGTATTTCTGCCAATTTTGTATGCAAGGAATAATATCCCAGTGAAATTTAATAGTACATGATAGAGGGAGAGATCAATTGTGTCTCTTTCCAAATGGCTACCTAATTATCCCAATACTATTTTTTGTTAAGTTCTTCTTGCTCTGCCTTTTCATTCTAGTCTTTTTCTCTTCCCTTCCATTTTCAGCACAATACTCTCTGAAGGCCAACAATACCCTCTGAAGGCCGTCCCCCATGCAATGGTGACCTGGCATAAGTGTCAAGGGCTGAGTAGGGTGGGGGCTCTCAAGGAGAAAGGCCCTACACAGGATGTTAGACTCCTGGAGGGTCTGGAGGGTGGCTGTTTGTGTGTGTGTGTGTGTGTGTGTGTGTGTGTGTGTGTGTGTGTGTGTGTGTGTGTGTGTTTTGAAAGAAAATGACCCAGTATTAGAAGTCAGATCCCAACACAACATAAGGAGGTTGACATCTTGACATCTACATGTTTAGGAACCAGGGTGTGAAATGTTAGAGCCCAAGCATAGTCCACAGTTTTCAGCATATATGAAAAAGATTAGCTTAGCATGTAGTATCAAAGGCCAAGCAGGAAGAGGAGGATATTCAAACTAGAGGAAACTCAGCATGCATGTCAGAGCCCAAGTGGCATTGTGTGGCAGCAGTCCTGGGAGAATGGTTATATCCAGAGGAATTGACCAAACAGGTAAATATAAGAAGGATTTGAAGAGCTGAGTATCTCATTGTTGGAAAAAGGTGTTAAAACATAGAAAAAAAGAAAACTGAGATGGATCCTTTTCATTGAAAACAACAAAATATGGCAGAGAGGAATTAAAGAAGACCTAAATAATTTCAAAAATATACAATCTTAATGTATTGAAAATGCAATATTGTTAAGATATGAATCCTTCCCAAAGTAATTAATAGAGCCAATGTTATTCCATTCAAAATTTCAGCATTTTGGTAGAAATTAAAAAATTTATTTTAATATTTAAAAAAAATACAAAAGACTTACAATAGCCAAAACAATCTTGAAAAATAAGAAGAAATTTAAAGGACTTCCTCTATCTTATTTTAAATCTTATTGTAAAATGATAATAATAAAGTATGCTATTGGCATAGGGATAATTTTTAATTTCTCTCTGTAATATTTCATTGTATCCGGTATGGAGGTTTTATATGTCATTTGGAAGTGTATTACATTTTCTATTCTATTATAAATGGTATAGGTTTTTAAATTTGATTTTCCAATTGTTAGTTGCTAGTATAAAGAAATAAATTAATTTTGTAGATTGACTTTATATCCCATGAGCTTGTGATAGTCCTTTATTAATTCCAGTAGTTCTTTAAATTCATTTAGAATTTTCTACATATATAATCATACTATCTATGAATAAAAATAACTTTCATTATTCCTTTCTTCTATATGAATTTTGTTGTATTTTTATGCCTTTTTGTACTTGGTAGGCCCCCTGGTACAATATTAAATAGAAGTGATGAGAGTGGGCAACTTTGCCTTATTTCTGAATTTAGGGAAAAAGCATTCAGTCTTTGACCATTAATTCTGTTAACTGCAGTTTTTTTGTTTGTTTGCTTTCTGGGGTTTTTTGATGCCTTGAATCAGGTTGAAAAAACTTCCTTATAATTCTAATTTGTTGGGAGGTGTTGTCACAAATAGATTTTTTTTTTTTTAGGTACTGTGATGATCCTATGGTTTGTATACTTTATTCTGTTAAGAAGATAAATTATACTGATTAATTTTCAAAGGCTAAATCACCTTTGTTTTTCTGGGATAAAATTTACTTGGTTGTGATGTATTATCCTTTCTATATTATATCTGGATTTGATTTCCTAATATATTGTTAATAATTTTTTATCAGTATTTGTGACAGTTATTGGCCTATAATTTTTATTTCTTTTAATTCATTAGTTTTATTATCAGGTTTATGTTGGTCTCTTAAGACAAGTTTTGATATGTTCCCTCATCCACAGCTTTCTGAAAGCATTGGGTAATATTGGTTTTATTTCTTCTTTAAATATTTTTTATAATTTATCACTGAAGTCATCAAGGACTGGAGATTTCTTTGAAAGAGAATTTCATTTTGTGTTATTTTGTGTAATTTGATTTTTAAAGTAACTTCAATTTCATGTAAGTTGTCAACGTTATTAGCATGAAGTGGTTCACGTTTTTTCTTATCACTCATAGACTCTGTGTGGATGTTCCTTATTCCTTCTTACTGTTAGTAAATTATGCCTTCTCTCTTTATTGTTTTTAACCAGTTTTGATAAATATTAATAGTTTGCAAAAATTAACTTTTGGAGTCATGGGATTCTTAATTTCTGCTTTTATTTTTATTTTAGCCAACTATATCAGACACATTTTTTTTTTAATTGGAGTCTCACTCTGTTGCTCAGACTAGAGTGCAGTGGCACGCTCCCAGTCACCACAGCCTCGATCGACTGGGCTGTAGCAATCCTTCCCCTTAGCCTTCCAAGTAGTCAGAACTACAGGCGTGCACTACCACTCCCGGCTATATCAGACATATTTCAGTGTTCTTTTGTGTTTGTTTGAATGACTTAGTCATGCATGGAGGCAAAACACCTAGGAAATAAACTTCTATTTGTCAAAAGTTACTGAGTGATTTCAGTAGAAGCTACTTAACTAACTGTTGGAGATCATTCACTTCAGGAAAATAAAGAAAAATAAATTCTTTACTCAAATAGAAAGTCCAGATAGGAACTCTAATAATATTTTATAGGATCTATGTCTTACTGTTAAATCTAAATGTGCTCAATTTTCAATTTCAAACACCTGAATTGTAAAACTATATTATCTTCAAGGTATATTACATACTTAATTGTTATGGACAAAATTTTTCCAAAGAACTTTTTGACTATTGTTGTGAATTTTAAAAATCATAATTAATTGTTATGGCCACTATTTTTCAAAAAAAATCTTCTGACTATTAGAGAGAATAAAAGAATCATAGGCAAACTTTGGGAAACAAAGGTGGCTTACAATTGTATATTTATATCATGGTTAACTGGTAAATCAATTTTTTAATTAATTTAATAGATTTTTATGAGAGACTCATGAAGGTGGTAATGCATTTAACACTTGATGATATCTCTAAATTTAAGAAACAAGGTAATTATTTTATAGAGAAATGATACTCTGTGTCTCTGTAATTGGTGGAGTGTTTTAACAATATTTTCTGATCTGTTTTTCCTAATGATGAATCCTTTTGTCTCCCGGAATCTTGGTCAATTCAAAAGCCTTGGTTTGAGAAAGAAGGAGCCTGATATAAGGAATGCAAAGTGAAAAAATATGTACTCTTCTCCCTGGAATAAAAGGAAGGAGAAAGTGAAGAAAAGAAAGGAAAGTAGTGACACAATGAGATCCCTATCTGTCTCTGGTCTAAAGTCCTCAAGTGGGCTCAGTCGAGGGAAATCCCACTTTCTGCCCAGGCTGCCCTGCCCCCAGCAGTGGTGGCTTCATCAGAATATGAAAGGAGCCGAATTGCAAATGTGGAAGAGGGAAGACTGAGGAGAAGCCCCTGCACGACTTTCAGTTCCGCACCTCCAGTAGTTTACTCTCCTTGTATGTACCAAGGCCCAGACAACAGCCTGGGCAGTCTAAATCCAGACCCTGAACAATTAACCACCAAGCTGTGTATGAATATAAGGCAGGCTGGAGAAAATCATTGCTGTTGCCGAAGTGTAGTGAACCTTTTTCAAACTACTAAGGCTATTATTTCTCCATCTGAGCCTAGAGGTTCTCCAAGCTGGACCAACCTCTGGAGAGGCTTATGCTCTGCCATCCAGCAATATGTGTCTAAACCTGCACCCATAGAAAGATGTATAGCCTTAAATGCATTTGTCATTAAATAAAAATGAAAATACATGGCCTAATAGTCTAAAGAAAAAGTTAGAAAAGCAACAAGCAGGTAAGAAGAATTAATAATGATAAAAGCAGAAAATAATTAAGCAATAAATTCATACGGTTTTTTAAAATGCCAGTCATCAAAGTAAATTTCTGAAAATCAGATAAATATCAAACTAAAGAAAACATGAGTATGGAATATCTGAAATGAGAAAGAGAATATAACTACAGACACAAAAGGGTGGTTTTATTTTAAGCTCTAGGGAAAGCCATGCATAATAATATGCTGAAACTCTGAAAATTTTGTTTAGAGTGATGACCTTTTAGAAAAAAAAGAACTACTTGCCCCAAGTGAGCCATTCCTCAGACATGTTTGCCCATATCTCAACAAAAAGATTATTGCTTTGCTATTTAGATTCTTTTTGAGCTTATAAACAGATATAAAGCATCCTTATTAATACTAGAAGGCCAGCATAATCCTGATGCCAAACTCTAATAGAATGACACACAGAGGACCAAAGAAATGTATACCCATTTATAAACAATAATTCACAAATCCTAAATAAAATAGAAAATCTAATCTAATTCAGCTTTTTGTTTGTTGAGTCGGTATTTCATTCTGTCATCTAGGCTGGAATGCAGTGGCACTATCATGGCTCACCACAGCCTCAACCTCAACCTCCTGGACTCATGCAATTCTTCTGTCTTACCCTCCTGAGTAGCTGGGACTGCAGGTTCATGCCACCACACCCAGCCAGTATCTTGATTTTTTTTGTATAGACACTATGTTGCCCAAGCTGGTCTTGAACTCCTGGGTTCAAGTGATTCTCTTGCCTTGGCCTCCTAAAGTGCTGAGATTACAGGTGTGAGCCATCATACCTGGTTTAGACATTCAATTATTAATATGAGAATTTCTAGTAGTATCATTATTTAGTTGAAGATTTCTTGAATGTCTGATAGAATTTCAAATGATGGATTAAATAAAAGAGAAAGAGCCTAGCTAAACAAAGTCAAAAAATTACACTTACTCTAAATCTCTTCAATGCCTATAATTTGTTCAATTTCTGTTTTGCTAAAACACTTTGAAAAGACAGAAGTGAGCAAACTAAGAGCTAATATAAAATTTCACAATGATAGACTAGATATTCTTGCTAAAGTCAGAAAAAGAAAAAAAAGTCAGCACAATTATTTTAATGTGTTTATAAATTCTCAAATAGAGTACTGATGCAAAAAAAGAAATAAACACAAATATGACATGGGAGAAGAGATAATATGAACTTATAATGACTGGTTGTCAGGAAAGTAACTCAAAAAATCAACCCGTAAATGTTAAAATTGTAAAACAGTTCAATAAGATAATTGACAAAGAATCAAAAGCATATTAACAACAAAATAAACTACCTAGGAAGGGGGGCATGGTGGTGGGCAACTGAAGTCCCTGTTACTCAAGAGGCTGTGGTGGGAGGATTACTTGAGCCCAAGAGTTTGAAACTGTAGTGTGCCATGATTATACCTGTGAAAAGCTACTGTACTTGAGCCTGGGCAACATAGTGAGACCCCACCGTTTAAATAAATAAACTACTAGGAGATAGTTGAAAGGAAATGTATCTTTTTTTGTGTGTGAGAGAGAAAGAGCAGGATTTATTGAGGACAGAAAATCTCCCACAGTGGGAGGGGACTCAGGGGGGGTTGCCTGGAAATGTACCATTTTTCTAGCCACAGTTTATAGGTATTAAATAGGAAAAAAGTAAAAGAAGTATCCTGGACCTATGTGAGCAAAATGATACAACTCCAATGATGAACATAAATTAAGATCTGTATAGTCAGAGAGAGAACATGAATATGACAAAATGAGCATCAAGTAATCTAAAAACTTGCAATACATGAAACACAAGTAAGTTTTTGAAAAAGAACAATCGGGAGCATGGAGGGGGAGAGATTTGGAATCCTAGATGTAAATCTACATTAAATTAATTGCTACTTATTTAGATTTTAATAGTGTGATAGCTGAATAGTGTAAGGCATATGGATCAATGACACATATTGGAAGGCCCCAAACATCCTCTGGCATCTAAAAAAACGTTAATTCATTATAAAGTGATTTATCTGTTAGAACAAATTTAGCAGCATGGAACAGAAATCCAATGATGGGAATTTGGCAAATAGGAGTTTATGTTTCTCACAAACAAGCAGTCTAGAGTAGCCACTCTAGAAAGTAACCTGGGGTCAGCCTCCAATGGCCTCCTACCCCACCATCCTTAGCAGGTGAGGTTGCCCTTATAGGAAAAAGATAGTTACCTGACCTACAGAATCCACTTTATAGTCCAGAAATTAGGAAGGAGAAAGAGGAAACAACTCTTAACAATGAGTTCACCATTTCTGAAAATATTAGCTTTGAAAGTTCTGCTTTTTAGGTCCAGCAGTCAGCTGTAAGGAAATGTGGGTTCGTTACTTGCAACAATTGGGTTCCATGAGTAAAACAAGAATGGGAAATAGTTATTGGATAGTGTTACAGTGTCAGCCATGCATGGCATTTCAAAGGAAAGATGAAAGGTGGCATTCTTAGACAGTTGATACACTTCTCTAGCCGTAAGACATTAAATTAGAGCTCTACATTATATATTACATGACTATAAATCTCATGTGAATAAAAGAGTAATGGCTAAAAACAGAAAGGATACAGATACCAGAATAAATCATAGGTGAATATCCATAATCATACAAGGAGCGATACTGTTCTAAGCCGAATGCCATGAGCAGAATCAATAAGGGGAAATGTTAATACATTTCATTATCGAGACTTTTTTTTTTACTTTTTATTTACGATAAAATGCAGTGAATAAACACAATTCAGCAACAAACTATTAGGCCAGGTATGGAGGCTCACTCTTATAATCCCAATACTTTGGAAGGTAGAAGACTGCTTGAGCCCAGCAGTTCGAGTCCAGCCTGGCAGACTGAATAACATATTCCAGAAACAAGGAAGGAAAAAAAGAAGAAATGACACTTTAACAGTGAATTTACCATTTCAGAAAATATTAGCTTTGATAGTTCTGCTATCAAAATTTTAAAAATTGTTGGTCATGGTAGCACATACCTGTAGTCCCAGCTACTCAGGAGACTGAAATGGAAGGAGCACCTGAGTTCAGGAATTTGAGGTTTCAGTAAGCCATAATTGTGCTACTGACTCCAGCCTGGATGAAAGACTCAAAAACAAACAAACAAACAAAAACAAAAAACTATTTACTAACAAAACAAAAATATGTTCAATATTTATGAAGTAAATATCCTTAATACAAAATCTGGTAAGAAAAACATTAATAAAATGAACGGCAAAAGTCATCAACACAGTTTGTAAGAGAAAAGAAAATTAACCAACTAATAGATTAAAATATGTTTAACTTCATTATCTAGCAAAGGAATGCAAATTGGCAATAATGAATTAACATATCTAACCTATGAAACTGATGATATTTGGTCATTGAGGCAGTCAGGAAACAGATTAGAAAAAATACTGCTTGCCAGTGGGCAATGTAACAGGATTTATATCAAAATCCTTAAATACCTAAAATGTCCTGCTAATGTTTTATTTTATAGAAATTTTTAGAGATTTGTGAAAAGTTTAGCTGTGAAATTTTTATCACTGTATTGTATTTAGAGTGTGACAAGTGGAGAAACATAAATGTTCATGATAGGAGATTGGTTAAATAAATTTTGTTATATAATAAAATTTTATTTGGCCATTATTAACTAGGCTATACATTAAAATTTGTGGTTATGAAAACAACTCTCCTGGTATATTAAATGGAACACAGAGGTTAAAAAACATTAAAAAGCGTTTGACAAGCAGAGACTAAGAATAAGACAGAGCCACACAGAGAAGATTCAGAAGGATATATAAGCATTTATAATTGTAGTTACAGCTATGTGAAGGGAATTTTGGTGTGTTGTTTGTTTTTAAGTCTCCGTATTTTCTTATTTTTATATAATGAATACGCAATGTTTGTAATAACAACAAAACAATAAAATGTACGATCCTAATTACGAATAAAATTATACCACAATAACAAGTGGTTACCTCTTGGTGAAAGACTGTGGAATTTTCATTTACCAAAAAGGCTTTTTTGTATTTTCCTTCATAAACAGGTAAAACTTATGTACCCTGAATTTTAAAATGCTATATTTAAAAAACAACACCAAGGCACTCTCTGTTGCCCTTATAATGTAGTCTGAATTTCATTTGAAGGTATATAAAATCTTCATTATTTGGTCTTGCTCACTGCACCTTCCCTACTGCAGTCCAGGACTGAGCTGAACCACTCTCAGTTCTCTGAAAACAGCAAAACTCACTCTCCCCTCTGAGTGCTGGCTCCTGCCCACATGCCCCTCCCTGATTCCTCAGAGCCCCTTCTGCTGGAAGACCCCCTCACCCTGCATCACGCAGCTTGATGGGCCACATTCTTCGTGCATACCTAAATCACCGCATCAATCCCAGCCTATCCTATTTTCTCTTTGCCTTTCTTACAGTCACGGGACAGCACCTAGTGGGCGACCAACAATTACTGCTGTCAATGGAGGGAGTAAATAACTAAGAGAATGAATGGAACCAGTCTCCTAGATACCTTGATCAAGATCTCCTGAGGCATGTATTATATTACCTCTTTTTCCCAGATAAGGAGACCAAGGTCCAAAGAGTTTAGGGATTCGGATCATCCTCAGCAGTCCCCAAAACATAGTCAGTGCCAATAATTACGGAACAAAAGAGCATGCATAGTCTATAGTCATCTCTCTGAAGGCAAAACTAAATGAGGAACTGAACTAATTATCTGGATAATTAAAACAAAAGATCTCTTAATGAGGTTGGGAGTGGAAACAGGAACAAGGTTTTTATTTAACTTTTTTGTCCTGAATTATTTTGAATGGCTACCTAGAGTGACTGAATTCATCTGCATTGAAACCCCTTCAGAATTTGTATAGGTTGAACCAAAACAGGATAATGAAATGAGCCCTTCCAGGCAGGAGCAAACTTAAAAAGATGATTTTTTTCTGTGTTACCTGGCCTTTATAGAATGAGTCATGATGAGCTCCTAGAAAATGCATTATTTATGTGATGTAATAAGACAAGTTTTCTTTTTCCTTTTCAAATAATGACTTATTATATTAACCATGCCATGAAATATTGCCACTAAAGGTTGTTTTTCAGCAAAAGTGAATTGTATTTGATTTCATGCCCTGACTTTTCCATCTATTGCAATAGCTCTCATGTTTTGTCAATGAGGCATTGTTCATATCATTATTCGATTTCTCATTCAGCACGAATTCTATGGATTTGAGATATTTTTCTTTCCCTAGTCATACCTTTTGTTCCCCTACCTTTAATTTTTCTTGATTTTCAAGTGATTTCTGGTTAATGCATACTGACCTCCAAATTTCATTTATTTCATCTTTTCTATAAAAAGTAATACTCAATTGTTCTACAGTTGATAAAATAGAAATGCTTGCAAATCATTAAATATTTTTTAAATGGCAGCCTAAACTTAATATCTTAAAAATATTAAAATCTACACCCTGTGCTCTTATTATACATGCAAATTCCTATTGCATGTGAGGTTATTACTGGAGTAACAGGACAAATTCAAAATCCAAATAAAGTGATTTTATTTAGAATATCAGTTAGATAAGGAATGTTAATTAGGGTTTGATACAAAATTTATGAATCCAAATTACACATAATCAGTGTTCTTCCCCAGCTACATTTGGTAATGATTTATTTGTTTTCTATTTAGCATTTGGTTGGCACTAACTTGTAAGTACATACTCATAAGCGCATGTCCATTTTCTACCCTTCTATAATGGATAGCCTCCTGTGTGCTAGACACCATGCTAGACACAGTCCCTATTGCATAGAGCTGTGGCTTATGGTCTATGAGGTAGACAGACACAAATCACACTAATAAATGTATAGGAACACACTGAGATGAGTACCCTAAAGGAAAGGAGCACAGCCCCAAAAGTTTCTCTGGACTGGGCTAGCCTGCTGAGACTCAAAGATGAAATAGAGATAGCAGGCCTTGCCCTCCTGCATATCCATCTCGAGGTTCACTCCCCACAGTCAGGCACATGCTCCTTTAAACTGTGGTATCTGGTAAATCTGTGGGATCCCAGCCCTGCCTGAGATTTTACAGAGACATTTTTCCTACTAGATACTTGAGCTGAAAATCTTGCTAGACCTGACCTGGCCTGAATTTTAAAATTCAATAGCCTGTTCAGTTAAAAATTCTTCTACTTTTACTGTTGATCCCATAGCACAGCATATTTTTAGATTTGAAATGCGAAGTTTCATCTTGGACATAGCTGCCCATCTACTAAGACTTCATTTAGAATGTATGGTCCAAAGTGTTGGGATATCCACAGCCAGGAGAGGGCGTAGGACCATGACTAGGCAATGTAGTAGTGTCCAGGGACTTTAGCAGCAATGACCAGGTACTCCCTGGACAACTCTGCCCTGTTTGATCCTTGTTCACAAATAAACACCCTTTGCATCGCCCCCCCCCACACACACACATGCACACACTCACCCTTCACATAAAATGTATACACTCAGAAATATTAGGGAATCAGTGATAATGCAAAAGTGCTTTATCTAGAAAAACTTGAAGCCAGAAAAAAACACCTGGATGAGTAAAACGAAAAATTGGCCTTTTGGCAAATACATATGGTCAAGGCAGACCTTATATTTGAGAATGGTTGATTGGACTCAAGGTTTAGTGAGTTCATGTTAGGTGCTTAATGATATCACAGGGGATAAGTATCATCTTATACAATTCAAAGAAACATGACTCAGAACTTGTCCAAGGTCACCTGGCTATAAGTGACAGAATTGAAATTCAAGCTCACTCATTCAGAGTTCTTTTCATATCAACATCTGGGGAGAAAAAGTGTTGAAATTTAAAACATAACGAAAAGTCCAGAGTTCATCTTGTGATGGCTAGAATGACTTGTGGAGAAGATTCTGGGTTGGGAATGAAAGGTTATATGCTCTGGTCATAGCAGGGCCACCAACATAATGAGAATTAGAACCTAGAGAGAACCAATTATTTCCGGGTATAAAAAAAGGTCTGTATAATATTTTAATTTATCTAGCTCTCCAGCTGATAATCTCTGATTTAAAATCTAGATGAATGGGTGATACTTTCGGGTTTTTTCTCAAAGGTATCCTTATGGTTTGCTCCCTTTTCTAGTTTGTAGCCTGATTTCTATATTAATGTGAGCTGTGAGCTTAACAAAGATGTATATTGTGGTCAATAACAGTATAACATCAACTTAGTATTTGTGAAGGGACACTTGTAGGAATTTGTAGGACTGAAACATATATAAATACTGACTAGTTTCCAATATATTTGCATAATATAAAGAGAACACTTAATCCTCACCACAACAGTATAAGTCTGTATTATTAGCACCATATTTCATATAAATAATCAGAAACTTAAAAGCAAGGTCATATTACTCATGTAACCCATAGAGTATTTGAAATGAAGTTATTGCACTGTAATATCTAAATCTGCTACAGTGGAGGAAAGGTTCCTCAACAGTGCCACAAAGTGACAACTAAGAGATTGGTTTTGAAGTTCATCTTCCACTCCTGTCACCAGAACATGCAGAACTCTGATCTTGCAGGAGAACTCAGCCACCAGAACAACCAAAAACAATAGAAAGTGGGAGGTGATGTAGAGGGCGGCAACATGACAAGCAATTCCCAAGGATAACTAGCAATAGCTAAGGACAGTGAAAAGTAATAAGACCGTGGCATTCCTCCATATCATGAGGATATGGAGGAATACATAAAAAACAACAACCTACAGAAAGAAATGGAGTTAGACTTCACCACAACTAGGAGGAGGGGAAGAAATATAAAGAGAGAATGAAGAAAAGAAAGAGAGAGAGAAGGAAGAGGAGGAGAAAGGAAGCAAGCAGCCCAGCCCACAGGATAGTTTTATTTCTCTTTGGAAGTGCACAGTTCCAGAAATGAATCCAAATGTCAAAGCCTTGCACTTTCTACTAAAATGTAAGTCTATAACAAAATCCCAACTTCTAAAAGTCAGTCCACTACATAAACTCAGTCAGAGCTGAATTGCAAAAGCAGAGGAAGCTTGAATGGCTTCAAGACACAGTGAAAACACTCAAGTCCCAGAAGGGCTTCCCCAGCTTCCCACCAAATGCTCCAGACTGGAAATCTAACCTTACTTTCCACTTCCAGCAGCTGCTTTAGTCTGCAGCATTTCACGCTGGAGGCTGTCTCCCTCTGGACTTCCCCATTACCTCCCTTTTCCATCCACCAAAGTGCTTTGCATTCTTCAAATTCCTGCTTGTGCCATCTCACCCATCAGAAGTTCCCAACTCCCTTTCCAATTCTCCTTTCTCTTGCCGCATGTCTGTTGTCTAGGTCATCTTAAGCCATCTGTGTCTCCCACTACAGACCCAGCACAGTGAGGGGACATAACCGGTTCTCAGCGTATACTGATTGCCTTGAATTTAAAGATGATGTGTCTCTAACAGTATTTGTAGTGAACCTAAATAATTTGGCTTAACAAAGTGGTCCCTCTAGAGGTTTCTCCTGAAAGACAGGGAAAATCACACTGCAATGATCTAACACAGAAGTCAGGCGCTGCAAATCCAGCATGGCAGTCTTATAAGTTGTTCTTGTTACAGCTGATGCCTGATTTAGAAGTTGCCCGTCCAACCAATTACATGTTTCTGTTAGACCCAATTAGGAGGATGAAATGATGCCAAATAGAAAAAAGTCTCATTGATCCTGTTTCATGAACCTCAGCTCATCAGCTGTGCCTATGTACTGGCCGGATCCAGGGTAAAAATAATCAAAGCCCCAAGGTTCATAGGTGAGTCATGGGCTTGGGTGGGCACATTAGAGTGGGGCTCAGTTGTTGCTCTGGGAAATGTGTATGCCAAGACACCAAAGTTTCCAAGATCTTGGTCTCCATCCTCAACCCACCAGCAGAAACCACAACTCCATCAGACACCAGGAAGGTTGTCTGCACAACCCTTAAATTCACGAGTAGCAGATCTGCTCTTCCAGACTCTAGAAATGCAGTGTCTGCCTCTTCCTTAATACCTTAATTGACACAGAGGAGATGCCATCCTTTTGAGAAGGTCACATAGAGACAGAGGAGCGGTGTGGTGAATAAAGTGTCCCAACCACGGATCCAATGCCCATTTATTTCATGGACACTTACATCCAAATGGAAGTAAACATAATACTAAAAAGCAGTTTATGTACTTTTCCTTAATTTTTGTTACCAACATTGTTCTTCAGAGCCACATACTTCCTTCCTTTAAAAGGCCCCCAATGTGTTTTTCAGATTGTGTCTGGATGCAAACATCCCAAACACAAGAGCAGACACTGCTGAGTGCCATATCCTGTCCCTGCTTCTACAGGCTTCCTCAAGTTCAACATCAAGTGAGGGAGGAAGGAAAGGAAGGTTAGAGAGACAGCAGGCAGGTAGAGCTAAAGAGAGACAGAGAAAACCAGAGAGAAAGACAAAGAAAGATAGAAACAAGGAGAGAGAGGGAGAAAGAGTCAGAGGCATAAACAGAGACAGACTGATAGATGGACACAAGCTTGGCAGAAGAGGCTGCCAGAGAGACCACCAAGGTTGGTCTGAGACAGCCTTCACCCAAGCCAGTCCCAGGGCTGCTCTGGGTTAAAGATACCCAAGACATTTTCCCCTCAAACACTACTCCCTCTGCTGTCCTGCCATACTTCTACACTCTTCTCTCTCCAAAACACATCAGCCCTCTAAGATTCGGGTACCCAAGAGAGGCTGAGTCCAGGATGGCAGCTACAAGGAGAGGTTTCACAGAGACACAAAGTAGAAAACAGGCTAAGAAGATAGAGCACAGCAAAAAGGCCCTGGGAAGAAGAAAAAGGAGCAAGAAAGAGGAGATGGGGTAATACTACAAAGAGGGGGGCTATCTTCCCGAAGTCAACCTGATGGAGTGGGAATGGGCACAGGGTTTCACTTGCATTGGGGACCAGATTTCACAGGAGGTAGAGGAGAGGGCCTTTCCCTGCTCACCTTGGTGATGCTAGTGCCAGCCAACTGGAGATCTCTGAGTCCCCCAGACTTAGGGCTGACTCTTCTAATATTTAAGTGATTGTGGCTTACATATGTTTAAGTTTACAGTACTAAAATGTTATGATAATTCAACAACTTATACACAAATGGTTCCCCCTCAAAAATGAATAATAAAAATGTTAAAAACATAGAAAATGAGAAATAAAGAAAATTTGGCAAAAAGTTAACAATCCTTGACTATCTGTGGTGGGCACACAGGACATCAGAGTGCTTGCTCATCTTTCAACATTTCAGGCTGTTTAAACTTTTCGTTTCTAAAAGGTTGATATTTTTGGAAAAATAAAATTAAAATCAAGGAAGGAATGGGTTCAGTCTCTTTCTGAGGCGAGATGAGTAATGCAGTGCTCTCCCTCTATCTCTTGAAGCTTTGCTTGTTTAGAATCCACTGAATCACTTTCATCCCCCAGCTGAATCCACAGCATCACTTTCATCTCACATTTGGTGGCACTCTTTTCTCTCCACCAGACATGGACCCAAACAGGGAATACAGTCTCTTCTTCCTGGATTCCTACAAACCCCACACCCCAAGCAGCTGTGAGCAATTTACATTCTGGGGCAATGACTGGAGGTGGGCTTCCATGACAGAGCTTCAACAGGCAAGTGAAAATGGAATATTTTGAAATAAAAAATTATAAAAACTCAGTTTGCCTTTATGGTTTTTAAATGCGTGATCTATGTTGACATCCTACTCTTGCAGCAAAATTTCTAATCAAGTGAGAACACTGAAGGGCGACCATTGCTGTTTTTAGAAGTCTCAGTGGCTCAGCCTGTAATCCCGCTCCTTGGGAGGCTGAGGTGAGTGGATTGCCTGAGCCCGCAGGTTCGTGACCCGCCTGGGCAACTTGGTGAGACCTCAACAATAAATCAAAAAATTAGCTGGGCGTGGTATCGCACGCCTGTAGTTCCAGCTACTTAAAAGGCTGAGGCGGAAGGATCGCTGGAGCCCCAGCAGGTCGAAGTTGCGGTGGCCGGGAGCGGCCACTGCACTCCAGTCTGGGCGACAGAGTGAGAATCCAACTCAAAATAAATAAATAAATAAAAAGAAGTCTCCTGGCCAGCCCTACCACCAGGAAGGCCAGCTTCAGTTTTGTTTTTACTGGTCATCTCTTCTCAAGACCCAGCACTTTCGCTGCTCAGCTAGTTCGCTTTCCACCCCCTCTCTCCCTCTGTTCATACAAACTCTGAATTCAGCATGATTTCTTATGCAGAGTCTTTCAGTTCTCTCTATATTCTACCCTCTGCTTCCAAAGGATGTCTTTGTGCAGAGCCACATATTAATTCATTTGGTTAAGCAAAAAATCATTTGCTCCTGACAACAATTACACTAGCAGAGGGCAGAAGCATCCACATACTGTTTTAAACAGCAGTATTTAAAATTCTTGCTACCCTGAACTGTGGCTTCACCAAAGAACCCTATTTAAAATGTGGCAACACTCAGTAGAAATTTGTATGGGAACTTTGTCTGTGAAGCCCGGCTCAGGAAATCAGTCCTACTTAAAATGAGCTATGAGAATGCTACTATCATGGTCTTTTCCTGGGTCACTAGCCGAAGAGACAATTGAAAAAATGTAAAGAAGCCTACCCCAGTCTGTTTTCCCAACCGGTTATATACCCAACTAGCATTTGTATTATTGATTCAGCCCTCCCTCTGACAGCTCTATCCAGCCTCTTTAGCTCTATTCAGTCTCTTTGGGCCTGGATCTCAACTCCTCTACCAGGGTTCAGGGCCTGTTCTGGATCTACTCTGCTCCTGAAATCTCTACTCTCTGCACATTAAGCCCAATAATGATCTCATGAACAGGATTCAAGGACTTTTGTCTCTCATACAGTTTTTGCAACCCCAAATTTTCACAGTCATCATTTAAACTTTAAGGAAAAAGAATACTTTCTCTGTCATTTCTTCCTCTAGGATCCCAACTCCCATAAGTTGTTTCTTGTTAGAGAGGCCAATTCCAATCCCCCACTTTGATGGAAACCAGTACAAGCTCTGCCTTGCTTCTGGACTTTTGAACCATCAGAAAGAACCGTGGGCAAGACCTTGTCCTGGGCAAGACCATCTGGGAGTTTTTTGCTTGCAACAAAATGGAAACTTCTGACAATAAAAAAAGAAAAGAAAAAGAAACTTGTCCAAGGGTCTCATTCTTCCATGATCTATCAAATGCAGTATCAGGTGGTATTTAAATAGCATTTATATACACACACCTGGATAAAGGCAGCCTTTTTTTAGCTGCAGAGTCATCCAGCCCATAGCTGCATGGAGCCCCAATCAGTGGGTGAAGACACCAAAACTCTGTGAGTCACCAGAATGACTCATACCAGGACAGGACAGCCATCTGCACATTCTTATTCATTCAGACCAAAAGTTACAATCATAATCTTATCTTACCAGATTTGGGACACTCTGGGACAAATGTCATCCTAATTTTCATAGAAACATAAAAGCAAGTAAGCCTAATTTCTAAACAAATGGACTGTTAGCCTAGGATTTGTTCTCCTTTGTTGCTATAATTTAGTTTATCTTCAGAGAGGCATTTAGACCTTGTTATGCTCTTTCAAGACATCTGCCACTAAGAGCCACAGCTTATTAATCCTATCTGCTTTGATGAAGTCAGGGGGCCTCCTGTGACAACAGCATGCCAGCAAGTGGTGCTGTTCTAAGAACATCTGCCTTCTTTGAGGAACTTCTCTGGTGGTCTGCCTCAGTGACTGGTCCAGGGTTAGCAACCTCTTCCTCCTGGCCAGGGTCCTTCCCTTGGAGTGGTAGAACTTGAGCTCAGGAGAGACAGCTTTTTCCACTCTGGAAGTAAGATTTGGAAAGTCTGAATCCAGAGCCACTAGCTGCCCCTGTGCCCACTACATAGCCGCAGCTCACCTGCAGAAAGAAAAAAATGAGCCTAATACAAACAAGAGAAGCAGAGGGGAGTGACCCCAAGGGTGCCCAGGATTCCAGTGTCAGAAGTACTCAGAAGAGCCATATGTACAACCCTTTCGAGGTCCTCTTTTTAGGTTGTGTTTTTCTTTTCTGATGTTTGTTTTGACTTTTTTCACTACCAGGATTTCCCCATTAAATCTTTTTATGCTTAGATGGACACAAGCTGGTAAATATTACCTGAAACTCTAAAACTCCTAACAAATGGCCCATAATTTATCTTGATAATTGAAATAATTACTATGTACTAGTAATTATGTCATACCTTGAAGAAATGTGGATAAAAAGGGTGGTCTTTGCCCTTAACGCATTTCAGAATCCAGGAGGAAAATGCAGATGGTAGCGCTCCTCTTTCTGAGTCCCACGTTTCTGGACTTGCCACTCTGAGTGCTAAGGACTAGAGCACAGGATACTTCACCACACTCTGTCCCACAGGGGCAGTCACTGTCTTATTTTTCCGTTATATTCCTATTATCTAGTGCAATCATAAAGACCTTATGAAGATTTTTTATGGGAATAAGTGAAATGCAGTATAATATAACAATAATGCTGCCTTACTGGTTTTCAAAGCCCTTTCGGATAAATTATCTCAAATGTCAAGAATATTCCATTTAGGGGATTTTTATAGCAGAAAATTGAGATTTGTGAAGCACTACAGCCAAATGAAAACATGCTATAAAAACTTCGGGTTCCTTTCCTTTTCTTATCTAATTTTAATCTGGTTTTTTAAATAGGCTTCCTTACTGGGAAAAGAATGAGCTGATGGTGAGGAGCAGGAGAGCAGGAAGGGTAATAGAAGTATCTGATTAACTTGGACTCATTTCCTGAAAATCAAATGAATTGGTTTCTGCTGTGCCCTGGAGTCACCTGGACAGCTTTTAAAAATACCTGATGCCAGGATCCCACCCCCAAAGACTGTGATTTCTTTAGCCTGGGGTGTAACCTAGGGAGTAGGAGTTTTAAAATGCCCTCAAGTGATTCTAATGTGCAGCCAAGGTTGAAAGTCACTGGTCCAGGGGAAGAGAAAGATGAATAAGGAGGTAATCACCAGAAAGGGTATAAGCACCTGATGCAATGGAACCACGTGAGGCTCTCTTAGCCCAGGCTTAGAAGCCCCTGAGGAGACACACCTCAGCAGAGTCCTCACAGGTCATGCCAACCGGCATATGATGATGCTGGAAAGACATAAGAAAAAAAATCTTGCTCTGGGAAAAACGAACAGTCAGCAAATGCCATTTTAAAAAAGTGCCCCCAAAGAAGAGAGTATGTGGGAGAATAGACAATGGTCCTATAGCAAAGGAGTGGCAGAAAGCGATAAAAAAATTGAGCTTGTAGAGATGAATAAAGAGCAAAAACACAAAAATTGAAGTTTTGAGTTGTAATTCTGAAAACAATGAAGAGGCATTAAAAGGTGTCCAACAGGAGAATGGAAATGACCAGATGCGGGTAGACAGGGCACTCACCCTCTCTTCACTCTCGCTCAACAGAATGACTCGTAGGGCCAAGTCTATAAATAAGACACAGCATGGAAACAGCATGGTTAATGTGGATAGGTGATTGTGTTAATGATGTATCATTTCACTTTTTAAAATCTCATCTATACCCAGTCATTGTGTTTGATATATTTATAAGTTTCCTTTTCTCCCCAGGAGATCAAAGCAGCTGCATCATCTCATTAACCTTCACTCAGCATCCCCAGAGGAGATTGCAAGGTAAATTATATTAGGGAAAATTTGAAACACTTAAAGTTTGAAAGATTTGCCAAAAACTCAGTGTGATAAGCTGAGAAAACGCCAAGTTCTGGGGCTGCTTTTTTTCCTCTGATTCTTAGGCTACGATTTATCTACAAGATGACATTGGGGAGAGAAACAGGTCAACTTGGAGCACCTCTGCAGAACAGGGCAGTGCTGAGCTTCTAGCTAACCTGCATTTAGAAAAAAAATCAGAGGGGAATGAAATTGCTTTTTGCTCAGGGAAACTTTTCCAATTTCAGTTCCAGGAGAAATAGTTAATTCATGAACTGAGCTGTGAGAGAAATGATTGCACTGGGTCCCACAGGAAATGGGATCTGGCCAACTTGCCCACTGCTAATAAAAATTTTAGGCTATTTTACATTTGTCCTTATGGGAGAGAGACTAGATATTGCTTATATAAAGCTAGAATACTTTGAATTTGATTTAACCTGGTAGATTTTTGCTAATTCAGCAACTGCACGTTGAGGTAGGCCCATTTATTCCCAACATAGTTGGGAATCAACTATGTTTCCCAACAAACCACTAACTTTTGTATGCCCAGATCGGACTTTCTGCTTCTCTTGCCTTAAGTTACCTCTCACTTGATCACTTGAGAAAAGACCTTTCAGTTCTAGTGCTGAGCTAAAAAAAAAAAAAAAAAAAAATCAAAGTATGGATTAGACTAGTGCTTCTCAAATTGTTAATGTAACCCCCCCAAACATCTGGAGATCTTATTGAAACTCATGCTGGCAGGTCTGAGGGAGTTCCCAGATTCTGAATTTTTTTTTTTGGAGTTGGAGTTGGAGTTGGAATCTCACTCTGTCACCCAGACTGGAGTGCAATGGCACGCTCCCGGCTACTGCAGCCTTGACCTACTGGGCTCCAGGGATCCTTCCTCCTCAGACTTCCAAAGTAGCTGGAACTATAGGCGTGAGCTACCACACCCAGCTAATTTTTTATTTATTGGTTTGCTAAGTTGCCCTGGTAGGTCTCAAACCGCAGGCTCAGGCAATCCACTCACCTCGGCCTCCCAAAGTGCTGGGATTACAGGCTGAGCCACTGAGCCCAGCCAATTCTGAATTTCTAACAGGCCCCTAGGTGATGCCAGTGCTGCTGGTCCCAAGATGACACTTTGTCTCCACCTGTTTTGAAGCTCTGAGACGGTCTCTCCTCTCATAGGTATCCCCCTCGCCCCACTTCAATTTCTATGATTAGAGAAAGAATAATCTAAGCCTTAAAGACCTTTTGCCCTTTCAGTGTCTCCCTTAAAAAGCACTCTCCCTGGAGGATTAATATTTGATGTTCTTTCTCAGCTAACAGTGTCAGGGATTAGATTTCAACTGGTTTGAAATCCAAACCAAAATGGAATAAGTTAGGACTGTGGATACTCAAAAACCAAAGGCAGCAGGGAACAAAGAAAGGGACCCATTGGTGATATTCTCCTCCCCAAGGAAAAGGAGGAAAAGGAAATAAACAACAACAACAAAATGAAGCTACTGAGAGGAGTTTCAAGCCAGAGGATGTCACCTGGAACACACTGCAAAGTTACAACTTTGGAGCTAAATCCCACTTCTGCCCCAGGATTGGAGGCAAATTATGTAGCCTTTTGCATCTATTCTCTAATCTGTAAAATGGAGATGATGATACACACCCCATTCCACCCAAGTTATAGTGAGGATTAAAAATGAGATACTTAATCTTAAATATTGCTGAGTGCCTAGCATGGCAGCTCTAGTCCTTACTCAAAATACAGCCAAAATGTAATTAACGCCTATAAAGTTCACAAAATTCAGATTAGCAGGAGTCTGGGGATGAAAGGAATACAGTTGATCACACAATTCTCCAACCCTTTCTCTGTTATTTGCCCTTTTGTGTTCCATGATTCATGATTTTTTTCTACTCCATTCTTTGATGTTTGATCCTAATTTACTTGTAGAGTTTTCCTCTAGGGAAATGTCCTATTCAAGAATTTGGAAAGACCGAGGAGTTATATCTATTGGGTCACTTCACTTAATTAGAAGGCCCCACTGGAAATCAGTTACTTCACTTGCCCTTTACAAGCTGACCTTGGGCAAATAACAAACTTTCTCACCCTTGGTTTCAGGCTCAGTAAAGTGGGAACAACAGCTATCTCCTAGAGTCATTGTGAGGCTTCAGCGGAATATTGTACAAGGCCCCTCATATATTGCAAATTACCGTCTCCTTCTGCCTCAGACCCCTACCCTTGCCCCCCTTTGCCCCGTCAACGTTCCTTTGCCTGATTGCATCAAATGGGTGTGTTCTTTAGGAGCAAATAGGCCACAATTAAGTTTAGACTTATTTTTTCATGTTTTTTCCAGACTTGAAATGTTCACTCCTGTTCTCTCAACTCTTGCCTAAGCAGATGCTGTTAACTTTTCCCCAAATTGTAGCAGCCCGAAGAAGCTGAGTTGAATGTGATATTTTAGAGCCGTTCTTTTTTTAAAAAAAAACAATAGGTCTAAAGGGGACAATTTCAAATTTCCAAGGAGGTCAACATTTTAACTACTCACTAAGAGATGGGAACTGCTCTCCAGAAATGGAGATGTATAAAAAGAATGAAATCCTGTCATTTACAACAACATGGAGGCAACTGAAGGACCGTATGTTAAGTAAAAAAGTCAGGTACAGAAAGACAAATATCACACATTCTCACTCATATATGGAAGCTAAAAATTTTATCTTATAGAGGTAGAGAGTAGAATGATGGATAACAGAGGATAACAGGAAAGGGAGAATAAAGTGGAGATGGTTAATGGATATAGATACATAGTTCAATAGAATGAATAAGATCTAGTATTTGGTAGCACAATTGGGTGATTATAGTTAACCAAAATTTGTTGTATATTTTTTAATAACTGAAAGAGTAGAATTGGAATGTTCCTACTACAAATAAATGATAAGTTCTTGAGGTGTTGGATACCTCGGTTACCCTGATTTGATCAGTACACGTTGTATGCCTGTATCACAATATTACATGTAACTCATAAATACATGCAACAATTATGTACCATAATAATTAAAAATAAAAATTGAAATATAAAGGGACAGCACCCTGGCAGGACTACAATGAGAGGCGCTCCCCCTTTTACCTGTGAACTCAGATCACCCTGAGTCAATAATCAAAAGCAAAATTGCCAACATATGTTTTGTTTTTCTTCAAATGATATTCAATTTAGGTCATGATGATTTTTCTAAAATCCCATTTAATATAAATTTTGTTTTACATGAGCTAACAGATGGGTCTGAAAGCTATGGTGCAGAATGGCTGTACAGTATGTTATAAGTCACATTGTCAGGGTGACAGGTTCCACATGTCTGTGTGGCTTGTGAAGCTATTTAAAAATCTAAAAAAAAAAAATTTCAGATCAATGTCTAGGTGTTTTTACAGTGGAAAAAAATGTAATTTGGAAGACTAGAAGTTCTTAATCTGCATTTTTTTTTTTAGATGGGGAATGAAACGTTGAGATAACAATGGATATATAACAATCTTTCTTTTGTTTTTTCTCATCCTCTCTGGGTCCAAGTTTTCTCATTCATAACATGAGTCTTGTTTGGGGTTAGAGATGGCAGAGATTTGGCTTCATGTACTATCTTAACTTATGGCAGCAGCTGCTGTGAGCCTGACCTGAGAAGTTGGAGACTCTGTTAGAGTTCTCCAGAGTATCAGAACCAATAGGGTGTGGAGGGAGGGAGGGGGCGGGGAAGGGAGAGAGAGAGAGAGATTGATTGATTATAGGTATTGATTACAGAGTCTGAGAAATGCAACAGTCTGCAATCTGGAGACCCAGGAAAGCCAGCATTGTAATTTGAAGGTCTGAGTTGGAGACTCAGTAGTATAGACTTCAATCTGAATCAGAAGGCCTGAGAACCAGAAGCAGGTAGAAGATTGATGTCCAGTTCAACCAGTTAGACAGATGGTAAATTCAACATTCTTCCACTCTTTTGTTCTATTCAGGTCCTCAACAGGCTGGATGATGTCCATACACATTGGGAAGAACCATCTGCTTTACTCAGTCCATCAATTAAAATGCCAATATCGCCAGGCTCGGTGGCTCAGCCTGTAATCCCGCACCTTTGGGAGGCTAAGGTGGATTGCCTGACCCCACGGGTTCAAGACCCGCCTGGGCATCTCTACAATAAACCAAAAAATCAGCCGGGTGTGGTAGCGCATGCCTGTAATTC
>NW_007258384.1:457601-465332 GCF_000164805.1 Carlito syrichta | reverse complement strand
AAAAAAAATGCAAATGTCTTCTAGAAATAACCTCACAGATACATTCAGAAATAATGTTTAACCAGATATCTGGGGACCCCATGGCCCAGTCCAGTTGACACATAAAATTAACCATAATAGGCTCCATTTGGCATCACAATAGATAATTAATATCTGTTATGAGTCTAGAGTAGAGTTGGGTTAGATTGTACAAAATACTTGCAACTCATGTAAATCAAGCAGTCTCTAAAGTTCTTTGCTTTCTTAATAGTAACTAATCTAAGTTGCCACAAGATGAAGGGCATACATAGAGGGAGAAAAGTAGATTAGATTGCGAAGCCTAAGAGAGAAGAGTCACCTGGTGGCCACACAAGAGTGTAGCTCTGGAAAATAGACGTCCTAAAAACTGGCTCGCCCTGCCACTAAACACCACACACAAATTCAAACCCAGTCAATACGTGTGACAGTGAGACCAAAACATGTTTTTTAAAAACAACAAAGATTTAGGTCTTCACAGTTCTCTAGTTCTCTTAGCAACTGTAAACAGCTGAGTGGCAGTCCCTAAAACATCGTGTCCATTTCCTAACCCCCAGAATATGTGAGTGTGGCCTTATTTGAAAAAGAGTCTTTGCAGAAGTAATTAAGAGATCAGCTCATTCTGGGTTACCCAGGTTGGACACTGAATCAAATGACCAGGGTCTTTATAAGAGACACAACAGGAGAAGACACATGAAGAGGAGGAGACACTGTGACCACTGGGGCAGATTGGAGCCATGCCGTCAAGAAAGACAAGGAGCACCAACAGCCACCAGAAGATGGAATAGCCAAGGAAGGGTTCTTCCCTAGAGCATTAGAAGGAAATGTGACCCCGCCAACAACCTTGACTTTGAACTTCTAGCTTCCAAAACCGTATTAAGCCCCCAGGTTTGAGGTAATTTTCATGGCATCTGTAAAAAAACAAATACAGCAACCTACAGAGTAACAGTGACCATGGAGTGGCTCAAGCTTGGCCAAAGCAGGCATCAGGCTTTGTGTAGAGGATTGTGGGCCCAGATCCTTGCCATCCCTTCCAACCTCCCCTGACTTGTAGACTTCCCACTCTACACAGGATCACTTCAGCAGCCCCTGAGCAATCATCCCCTGCCAGATTTCCTCTGGAACTTACTACTTATCTGTGCCATCTCAGCTCTCAGATGGCCCTGCCCAGGCTGTCACTCAAGCCCACCTTGACCTCAGCCAAGTTTTACAGTCCAACCCAGCTGCCAGCTTAGTCATTAATCATAATTCTATTTGTACAGGGTGCTCATGACCATGGTGGAGAATATACTGCCAAGCTAGACTCCCTCCCCTCTATTGCCCAAATTACAACATACAACTGCACATATAATCCATTGGTAGCTGCAGAGTATCACAAGAGAGGGAGCACCAGCAAACAAGCTCTCTGTGACAGTTTCTGACAAAGAATCTTTCCTCTCCACATCATAGGGTGAATATGGTTAACAGTCATTTATTGTATATATTCAAAAAGCTAGAAGAGAGGATTCTTAATGTTCCCAACACAAATAAATGATCAACATTGGAGGGGACATATGCTAATAACCCTGATTTGATATTGCACAGTATACACATGTATCAAAATATCACTCTGTACCCCATAAATGTATATAATTATTAGGTATCAACTAAAAATAAAAGAAGAAAAGCATGCTTTATTTCCAATTTGCAATATATAATGGACAAAAGGGTCATTTCTGAAATGTCATCTTTAAGGTCTCATAATGTCAATCTACAGGAACAGCAATACATAGTAAGAACAAGTGGTCTACACCATTGATTTTTCAGATGCAGTTGCTCCTGCCCTATCCTTTTCTAGTTATGTGTATCACTTGCATATAAGGAGGAAGTGTGAATTTCACCCGTTAGCAAACCATACCCCCACCTTGAAGCTTACACATGCCACCTCCACTTCTTTTCATTTCATTCCACAGGCCTTCATTTTCTCTGAGAACTCACTTGGAAAAACAGAACAAGCTTTCTTGTAAGCTCTGTCTTCCCCCACTGCCACAGAACATGGCAAGGGACTAAGATGTCATCAGGCTCAAATCTCTTGTGTTACAATAGAAATGTGAGGAAAAAACTAGGTCATGGGTTTCCTTTCCTATATAATACTGTATATTTCTTCAATCTTGACTCTAACCTCTATGTAATGTAGCCACTTACTTAAAATATGGAAGAAAGAAGTTTCTTATTATAAGAAAGGAATAATTGAAGCTCCCATGAATGATTACATTAGGAATCAACTTACCGAGTCCAGGGCTCCTACAAATAAAGTCTTTAGTGAGTATTAGCTAATGTGATTCCCATTGCTGGCATGTGATTGCTGTTATAACCGCCCTTCCCCAAGATATACAAACGGGGATACCCAAAAAAATAGAAATTTATTTATAAAAATTGTGTATTTATTCTTACATGTTTAAACTTCAGTCACCATCAAAGTACTCTCCGTTTAATCCAATACACCTATTGAGATACACTGCTAAAAACAGTTTTTAAACGCGTCAGTTTTAATACCCTTGAGTGTTTCTACCATTTTTTGTTTCACTTCTTCCACATTGGCAAAACTTTTCTCTTTGAATACTTTTTTCATTCGGGGAAACAAACAAACAAAAAAGTCACTCTGGGTGAGATGGGGTAAATAGGGAGGGTGGGGCACGGGATCATGTCGTTTTTGGTCAAAAACTGCTGAACACCCACCACAATGTGGGCAGGTGCACTCATAAATCACCCATCATGAAACTGGCAAACACATTGAAAATCTCCCCCCAAAAAATTCACTGAAGCCGAATACAGCCTCTCACAACAACACTATCTAGTACACTGATGCCAATGGGTTCCTAGAACACTTTTTACCTAGCAGGAGAAGCCTGTACTACAAGGGACCCACTCTGAAAAGATAATTGTGTTTTTTTGAGGGTCCTGCCTCATATAATCATTTGTTTTCCTGCATCCCTACCTCCTCTTCCACCATTCCTGCTCACCTCCAGGTTTGTTCACATAATGATTGAGGAAAGGATGAAGACGATAAAAGAAATGTGAGCAAAAACTTAGTTCCTGCTGGCTCAGAGAAAGAGCCCAAGTCATTCAAGGACTAAGAGGTGCATTTGACAATCAACCACTTTGCTTAACTCTGTTCTGTATTCCGCACACAGAGTCATTATTAGAAACTTCTGCTTCCAAAATCATAGCAGCCTAACCGACACTTGTTTTTTTTCTCCAAAACCGCCAGCCTGTGTACAAAATATGCATTACCCAAGAAACTACCTTGTTTTATGAATAATCCATACATGTGACACCAAGATGACCCAGTACAGACAGCCTGTTCTGCCCTAACCGCCCCCCCTCATAACTAGGATGGCACTGCCGGTTTTCTTTGGCCAGGCACAGAGAAAGGGTTTCTGTTTCTGTCCCTGCCAATCTCAATGTTTGTCCATTGAAAACCTTATTCTCCCTGGGGTGTGTCGTTCCTCCCAATGCATCCCCTTCACCCCGACTCTTCCCCTGAGCTCACCCATCTCTGCCCTGACCCCTTCATGTAGCCATGCCCCCTCCATATCTTCACAGACCTGGTTCACAGATTATTAACATTGTGTCTGATCTCCTTACGTGAGCTTCACATACGTGGGAGCCAGACCCTGGGGAGTGTGCCTCGTCATTCAGGAAATGTTCCAGTTCCCCCTCCAATTTCATCTCCCAGTCAAAGTGTTCACTTTGAAGTCAGCCAGTCTTTTAGAAATGCATGTGATGGCCTAATCACACATTCACATAAAGAACCAATGAGAAAGCAAGGTTTCTCCCTCGGGACTGGTAACAACGGGGTGGGTGTTCCCTCCTCCTAAGGAGCATTTCCCTGGTTCCTTTATTGGTCAAAATATTGAGCCTGCAACATTTATGCTCTCCCCAAAAGTGAGTTATGTCAATTCAGGTCAGTCACCTAGTATATTTCTTGGCTAGAGCTGAGATAACAAAGTATCACAAACAGGTGGCTTAAAAAACAGCAATGCTTTGTCTCACAGGTCCTAGAAACTGGAAGTCTGACATCGAGGTTTCATCAGAGTCAATTATTTTCAAGTGCTGTGAGGGACAATCTGTTCCATACCCCTCTCTTAGCTTCTGGAAGCCTCGGGCGTCCCTTGACTTGTAGATGGTATTCTCTCTGTGTCTTCACATTGTCTCGCTCTGTGCATGTCTGTCTCTGTATCCAAATTTCCCCTTTATGTAAGGACATCAGTCATAATGAATTAGGACCTACCACACAGTCTCATCCTAACTTGGTCATCTGCAAAGCCCTTTACCTAAGTAAGGTCTTACATACAGGCAATGAGGACCCCAGTATATTTTGAGGGGACACAATGCAACTTGTAACACTTAAGTATAGCATATTCTTATTTCTGTCAGAAAAGGCATTCCTGGAGGCCTCATATATATAATTTAAAACTTTCAAAATACAAAATTATTTTTTCTAAAGGAAAAACAATAGTGGAGGCAACTAGAAGGGACTATTAGCTCAAAATGTATTTAACCCACAAACGTGTAGCCTTCTTGTCCTTTAATAGTTTTATTTTCTCAATGTTTTCTCTAAAATTTTCCTGTGGGGACTCAAATTTACTGCCCTGCCTATCTTGCTGGGGTTTTTTGCCTTGTATAATGGCCTTTTATGTAACCTTTATTGCAAAGTGACTGGTTTTCAGACCCAACTTTTCAGCACAACCACAGGCAATATGACTTTAACGACAGCTTGGATGATTTTGCATGATATAAAAAGTTTTGAATTTTTAAGTAGCAATGAATATTAAAATAATGGTACCAAACTGACCAAAAATTCTTGTAGAAATTCTGGCCCATGTAAACACGAGCGTGGTCCACAGCCACCAGCAATGGAAGCAGCATGTTTCCCTGAACCGGCTGAAGTGACTGCTGTCTGGCAATAGTGTAAAGTATATGATTCGTGTGGACACCCTGCTTTGGAATTCTGTAAATTATTTCTTTATTTTTTTTTTTTTTTTGGAGAAGTATTTTTGTGTGTGTGGGGTTTTTTGTTTTTTGGTTTTTTTCAAATTTGAGTAGCCAGCCAAGACTCTGTTAATATTTTCAGGTCACACGATTTCAAATTCATGTAGTTCAAAATTTCATTCAGTGCCCCTGCACTGTGTAACTAGCACTTTTCCTTCAGCAGAAAGATTCGTAGAGCAAAACTACCCAAAGGAAATGAGGCAGAGCAGATGGCAGCTACAGGTATAGTTACAGAGGCCAATCTTGTGTAGATTAGGATATAAATGGGCTTTAGACACTACTGTGGTCCTTGGTCTTTATATTATTCATGCTCTGGTCTCCCCTGCCTAGCCCTGCGGGCTACTAACAAAAGAAATATTACCTTTATTGTACATTCTTTTGCTGCTCCCATCCCCCCGCCCCCCATCCCCAGCCACAAAAACATGCCTGTCATTTCTTGGTATAAATGCTAAGCCCCTAAAGCAAAATGGCCTAAAGGCAACATGAGGCCATAAATACTCAGCAGAGCAGCATCTGGTTGACCGTAACCTGGGAGTCCTGAGACTTGGCTTTTTAGTCTTGGCTCTACTGCCAACTAGTTATTCTTCCTGGAATAATTTGTTTAACTTCCCTGGGTTTCTACTGCCCTGTAGTAAATGGTTTTGTACATTTTTTGCTAAATTGATGGAATGCCAAAGGCAACACACCAAATGCTCGACTATTCTCTCATGGAGAGAAGTGCAGGTCTTGTGATAAGGGTCTTAGTTACAAGCCTTCTTGCCTCCTCCCCCACTAAATTCATAGTTTTTCTGAGTTACCCAAGTAGTGCTGAGGCCTCATGTGTTGTATAGAACAAGCTGGGATGCTCCCACCAGTTCTGTCAACTGTCTCATCTTGAATGGCCTCACCCATCTCACCTACCCCCAGCTTTAGGTTGTATCTTAACCTCAACACCAAATAGGGAAGAAAAGCCTATCTAGTTAGGTATTGTTGCCCTAATCCTGAACTTGACTGCCAGGCAAGTCCTGGACAGGCCCACCCTTGAAGTCCTGTATATAAGGACCCTATGTAGATACAGTGTCTGTATTTTCTGAACTAAAACACTTGATTTGATTCACAAGAGGCTTGTGGATTTTGAAAGGAATATGAAGAAAATAAAAATTAAATCTATTTAGTTAAGCCTCTGGTAAACTGCCCTAATGAAAAAGGAACAAAATTGCATGAGATTCATCAACCTAAGAACATCTAGAATAGGATAGATGGCCACATGCTTTCCCCTAGTGAGCAAAAGAAATTCTCTCCCTACAACCCCCACCCAAACCACCTCTACTGCTATTTCCACAGATGAGCCCTATTTCTTCTTTCCAGAATCCTTTCCTCTCTACACAGAGGAAGAAATTCCTTTTCTGCTTTAAGGAAAAATAAAAGGGTGGGAAGGAGAACACATCTTGTTCCGGTCTTTAGAATTTCTACTTAAAAAACATGTTTTACTCTTCTTAGAGCAAATTCACCCCATCTTCAAGAATAGTGCTCTGCAAAAAGGTCTGGAAGTTTACCTTTTGCTCCACATCTGTATGGGTTTGTCTATGTTTGATTTCTTCTCTTGTGAGAGTAGAGTGGAGAAAGGCATTAAGTAGTCAACTCTTGCCTGTCTCAACAGAGCTGGCAACAACTTGTGTCAATAACAGATAGTGGAAAATGAGCTGGGATTTCAACATCTGTGAACCAGGTCTCCCTTAGATCTGATCTAAAAGTTGAAGACAGGAAGTTGAAGTCAGAAAAACAGGGCCGTGCCTTTGCAAGGTACAGTGGGGCAAATTATTTATTGGAGAAATAAAAAGGGTCTGAGGATCATTCTTCCCATTTTCTTATGGAAACACTGCCCAGAAGAGAATTGATGAAGAGATCAGAATACACAGTTATTTTACAGCCATTTGGCATTTTTCCTGTACTCAACCAAAAGGTCATTAGTATTGCAAACAGCTGATGTTATATGCCAACTTGTTTGCAGCAGTAACCAATTATCACAAACAAAACCCTCTTGTCTCAGTTCAGTTTACTCACTCGCTGCTTTCAGCAAAAAGCAACAAGCAGATGTTCCTCATGCTTTGACTTTAACAGGCCTCCACCCAACCCCTCTGGCAGCAAAGATTTTCTGATCTCAAGCCAATTGGGCACCTACCAACCAAACTGCTGCCACCTCTCTGGAATCTAGTCCCCTCCCCACTTCCAGCCTCTCAAACCCAATCAGTGCTTAAGAAGAACCAGGTCTCTTCTAAGTTGTTTTCTTTATTCAAAACAAATAAGTGCTGGTGTTTGAAAATAACCAAGAGCTGCAGCACTAACCCTCAAGGTGAACTTGGCTGACTGAAGTGCATTTGTAGACTCTGACCTGCCATCTTGAGTGACTGACTGTTTACAGTCATTAGGGGATGCTGGAGAACTGAAGGACTGTCTGGATTTCTCGATTTTTTTTTTGAATACTTAAAAATAGAGTGGTTTTTTTTTTTTTTTCATTTATAAATCATTTTTCCTGTGCTGCTTAATTTGTATATTTAAACTTATATGTAATTTATCAATACAGTGAAGGCATTAATGAGTAATAAAGTATAATGAGAAACCATAAAGTTTCAGAATGTGCATTTATTTAGAAAAGCAGTAAATCACAGTGGTTAAGGCATTGACTCTGAAGCCTGTCTACAT
>NW_007258384.1:419738-457581 GCF_000164805.1 Carlito syrichta | reverse complement strand
TTCTTTCTGAAGGTTGATCCTTTCTGGGTTCTGAAAAAAAAAACCTACCAAATTATTTCTTCCTGTAAGTCTTCCATCACCGACACTACCATGGGTAAATGGAGTATAATGCTTACTCCTTGATTGCTATGATTTGCTACCCAAAGGACAAGAGGTAAAATCATTGGAAAATAATAAATCTCCATTGATTCAGCCTGATCTTCCTTCATTATGGATTTTCTTCTGAATCATTTTTCCTATATATTGAGAGGGCAAAGGAAAAGTCCTTGTCACTTTCACCCTGCACTTCATTGATGGTACCATGCATATGATCAGAAGCTGCTTAAAATGTGGGCAATGGAATCAAAAACCTTGAGTTCAAATTCAAACTTCATATTTATTTATTTTTTTTATTTTTATTTTTTTTTTTTTTTTGAGTTGGAGTCTCACTCTGTCGCCCAGACTGGAGTGCAGTGGCCGCTTCCGGCCACTGCAGCCTCGGCGTGCTGGGCTCTGGTGATCCTTCCGCCTCAGCCTTCCGAGTAGCTGGAATTACAGGCATGCGCCACCACGCCCGGCTGATTTTTTGATTTATTGTAGAGATGAGGTCTCGCTGCCCAAGCGGGTCTCGAACCCGCGGGCTCAGGCAATTCTAGAGTGGTTTTTTTAAAGGGCATCATTTATAAATCATTTTTCCTGTGCTGCTTAATTTGTATATTTAAACTTATATGTAATTTATCAATACAGTGAAGGCATTAATGAGTAATAAAGTATAATGAGAAACCATAAAGTTTCAGAATGTGCATTTATTTAGAAAAGCAGTAAATCACAGTGGTTAAGGCATTGACTCTGAAGCCTGTCTACATTTGAACACTGACTGTGTGACCTTGAACAAGTGACTTGACCTTTCTGAGCCTGTTTCTCCATCTGCAAAATGAATATGATCACTATTTATAAATGATGTTTTTAAAATAATTTATAAATAATATCCTTTAAAAAATACTTTTTAATGTCTTCACATGACTGTTATGAAGACTAGAATAGTGCTCTGTAGCTGATAGCTAATAGTATGTATAATTTTTCTGAGGCACAAATTTGAATCAAGTATGAAAGGACACCCCGAGAGTGGGAAGTCATTTTTTATCTTGTTCCTAAACCCTAACACAATGAGAAAGTAGAGGCTGTGTCCTGGAGAAATATATACTCTAGGTAAAGAGTAACGTTGCTGACTTTGTCTTTTTTAGAAACCCAGACTCCTCAAGCATGACCAGTATTGACCCATTGTATGCTCAGTGCATGGTGACCAGGACCCCTCTCAGGGTCTTCAAGAGATCCACAAGTGGTCAACAAGGAAGTCAGGGCAGTCATGTCTACCTGACTGCAACATCTCCAGGGGAAAGGATTTAAGCCAGGGATTCGGGGGCTACGGGGTCACACTCATCTAGAGTGTAAGCCTGCTTCCTGTCTGTGGGAAGTGAACCTTTCTTAAATAAATGTTTTCTTTTTTTCACCTCTTGGTGTGTTGCAATTCTTTGCATTACTTGGATCTCTGGTTACCAGCACGCACCTCCAGCACACCAGCTCTGGAGGTGCTGCACCCCTCCCCATCCATCCATCTACACTCACCCTCTCTGAATCCCAACAATGTGTGCTGTGAAATTGACATGCAGTAGCCTATCACCTGACTTGAGAGACTGGCTACTGCTGATCTGGGAGGGAAAATTAAAAAGTTTAAAATGGTGCTGGGACAGATGGTGATCCCTATGAGAAAAGAATGAAAATAGAGTTCTACCTCAAGATACACAAAAAATGACTACAGACAGAAATAAATTAAGCACTTAAATATAAAAACAAAACTTTTTTAAAAAATTGGAGTCTTACTCTGTCTCTCAGGCTGGAGTGCAGTGGCACTCTAATGGTCGCCTCAGTCTCGACCTGCTGGGCTCCTGCAATCCTTCCACCTCAGCCTTCTAAGTAGCCAGAACTACAGGTGCATGCTAACACACCTGGCTCATTTTTTATTTATTGTAGAGATGAGGTTGTTTTTAGGCCGGACTCAATGGCTCAGCCTGTAGTCCCAGCACTTTGGGAGACTGAGGTGAGTGGTTTGCCTGAGCCCGTGGATTTAAGATCAGCTCTGGCAAACTGGCGAAACCTCATCTCTACAATAAATCAAAAATGAGCCAGGTGTGTTAGCATGCACCTGTAGTTCCGGCTACTTAGAAGGCTGAGGTGGAAGGATCGCCGGAGCCCAGCAGGTCGAGGCTGCGGTGGCCGGGAGCGGCCACTGCACTCCAGTCTGGGTGACTGAGTGAGATTCCAACTCAAAAAAAAAAGTATTTTAGAAGAAAACATAAAAATATGACCTCAGGATAGGAAAAAAATTATTTAAAAAGACAAAAATAGACCAAACTTTTTTAAAGCTATAATAAATTCAAATACATTAAAGTTCATGTTTTTTTTCTGTTCATCATGGCACTATACAAATTGAAAAGACAGGTACAACCTAGAAGAATATATTTGTAACTGACCAAGGATTACTATCCAGAATAAAAGGATGCCTATAAATTGATAAGAAAAAGGCAAAACCAACCTAATAAAAAATGAACAGAAGACCTGAACAGGTACTTCACAGAAGAGGAGACAAGGAAGGCCACCAAATATATGAAAATATGCTGAAATTCATTAACAGACAAGGCAATGCAAGTTAAAATCACAATGAGACCATTTCACAACCATCAAGTTGGTGAAATACCCAGCATAGCAGCAAGATGGAAAGCAATTACCAGAGACTCAGAGGCACTGCAGGCATGTAGGTACAACCACTTGTAAACAATTAGGTGTTCCCAAGTGGAGTTAAAAATGCATCACAGCGGGCTCTGTGACTCAGCCTGTAATCCCACGCCTTTGGGAGGCTGAGGTGAGTGGATTGCCTGAGCCCGCGGGTTCGAGACCCGCCTGGGCAGCAAGACCTCACCTCTACAATAAATCAAAAAATCAGCTGGGCGTGGTAGTGCGCACCTGTAATTCCGGTTACTCGGAAGGCTGAGGAGGAAGGATCACCGGAGCCCAGCAGGCAAGGCTGCGGTGGCCGGGAGCGACCACTGCACTCCAGTCTGGCGACAGAGTGAGACTCCAACTCAAAAAACAAAATAAATGCATCACAATCACCTGGTATGTTTTTAGAAATCTTGATGCCCAGGTTGTACTCAGACAACTACATCAGAATCTCCAGGGGTAAGACCCAGACATCAGTACTGTTTAAAAGATCCAGATGATTTCAGTGTGAGCCAAGCTTTCTAATCAGTGGCATGTCCTGGACATGGCCTTTGCCAGCTTCTCAATGGACACTGAAGTAGAGGAGGCCTGGATTTACTGGGATACTCAGTAGGCTGGGAGTCCATTGAATGAAATCCCATTCACACCACTACATTCAGGAAAGAAGTCCTCTTCCACTTAGAAATCTACCTCTTGTGCTGCATAAAAAAGGTAGTCCTCCAATAAACACTCGTCCCTTTGCACAACCATGATCTCCTTCCCAAACACTGGTTGGGTAGCTCTGCTCAAAGCATACAAAAATTGAGAAGTGATATTTCTGGAGCCAAGGGCTAAGCAAGTCAGGCAGGACTCCTGGGAGATGGAGCTTTAGTGAGAGGTCTAAACTGGATGCAACCAGCAGTTTTCAGCTGACGTTCCCTTTTATGACATCCATAGGATGACTACCCTAGTCATGCAAGCCTGCTTAGCAAGTTAGAGTTTCCTCATTATTTTGTAATAGTTGGTATAAAACATTTTTATTGGACCTGAAATTGAGTTGCATTATCAAGGTATTTTCAACTTAACATTTATCAATGAAAGAAAAGAACTGTTCAATTCTTTAAAAATCACTTTAGGATTGTTATTAAATGGTTTTAACTTTTGTATTACCTTCCTTGAGAGTAATGTTTTCATTAATGGTGACTATCAAGAATTTTTAAAGATTTTCATTTCAAATCTTAACCAGAAATTGCATGTAACTGTTTCAAGAATAAAACCTCATTTTTAAAAAAGTATGTTCAAAAAAGAAAGCTCAGGTTTCTCTTTTTAAAATGCAAAAAGAATCCATGCGGACGTATTATACAAATTCAGTTTCATAATATAATTATGTAATATAAAAATAATTTTGATCAAGACCAATGGACACCCACAAAACCCCCTCCAACTTACTCCCATGTGGTGGACAAGTGCTATCATTTTCTGTGTGTGTCATGATGGGTCACGCATGGCCTTAAAGATAAATTTTTCATGAAACATGTGCAAGAATGTTTTCAGCAGCATTGTCCAAAAAATGAAACACACTAGTAATCCACCCCCAAAGTTCATCACAACAGAATGAATAAATGGTGGTATGTTCATTTGATCAGCTAGAATGCAACAGGGGAAATCAGTGAACTACAGGAATAGGTAAACATGAAAAAAATCTCAAAAGCTAATTCTAAGCAAGGCTTTAAAAAAAGCAAGTCACCTAGGAAAACATACAACGTTCAAAAACAGCCAAAACCAAACAATACAATCTAAAAAGAGAAGATTCGTGATATTTTTAGAAGGATTTATAGCCGTTCAATCAAGTATGCTCAGACCTCAGGGACTTTGCACTTTCTGTTTTTTTCTGCCTAGAATACTGTTGAGAGTTATTGGCTTCTCCTTCACTGCAGTTAGGTTAAGCTCTACCTAATCTGTGAGCTCTTTCCAGACCAGTGAATATAAAATTATACAAGAAAACATGCAATGTACACACATATACACACACCACAGTACAGATACAGGTCGTGTACATATCCCTTTACCCTCCTTATGTGACTTTTCTTCATAGAATGTAACAGCCAACATATATGTATCTGTTTACACTCTATCCCTCCTGCCCAAGGGGGCAGTTACTTATTTCACTTGCTGCTATCTCTCTAGCATCTTAGAATAGTGGATGTACTTACAAGGAGTTTGGTTAAGATTTATTGGATCCAGAGGGACATTTATTTAGCACTTACTTTTTCATAGTCTACCAAAGTCTAGAGCAACAGGTACAAAATTCAGAGTCATCAGCTAGAGTATATAAAAACAAAACTTTTTATTTTGTTCTCAAACTCCAATTTTCACTGGTTGAGAAGATTTACACTTTTCCATTTCAAGATAAATCTTTCCCTTCTGGACTTTTCCTCAGGCTCTCCGTGGGATAGATAGTCAATATGTCAATATAACATTTTATCCCACTCACCACCAGGCCTCTTTTTCCTTCCCTCTTTGGAAGTGAGCTTAGTACCTGGAGCATGGGGAGCTTACCATGTAGTGAAGGGCCCTTGTCTCCTCCTCCATCTAACTCCATCATATGTCACACTTATAACCCTGTGACATATCCTGTTGGGTTTTTGCTCACCAGCATCTGTCCCCACTATAGTCATTGCTAAAATATTCTAGTCCCAACTCCACTCAACTCACTGGAGCTACCTACATCACTGATGATTTTTGTTCTTACTGCAGAGCAGGTCCACCACCTATTAATCCTTCTTGGGAGCTTGGGCAACTTTCAGACACTCACCTATACCACTCTAGAATTGCAAGAGATCTGGGAGGGAGGATGCAAAGGTTTTCACTCTGGACACTGCCTGTCACCCCTTCCCCATCTCTACCATACGTGGCATATTGGGCAAAGAGGATTGGTTGTCTCTTCAGGCTACAATCATAAAGAGGATGCTCTGCAGTGTCATCAAACTCAATCTGGAGTTTGTAGACTCTTGAATTAATTGCATTTCGTGCTCGTCACAAAAAATATATGTATTATTTGTGTGATATTGACATTCCCATTTTCCAAAAGATAAAGATAAGGCTTACCACAGCCAGTATGTAATAGAAATTAGATTCAAACTCAACACAAGAACAAAAATGTCATTAAAAACTATGTAATAATGTCAACAACTAACTGAATGCTCACAAAGTGTCAGAACCAATGCTCATCCTAGGGTAGAGAGGACCTGATCCTTTCTCAAGTTTCTACTGGGATCTAAGATTTTGTGTCCTTCTTGAGAATCCTTCTTCCACTAAAAAATCAAACTTTATCCCATATCCCACTGGGGGCAAATCAAGTTCTTACATCATCCTGAATTCCTCCTCATTCTCTAAAAATTCAAAGAACTTTTTATGTCTCAGAAATCTTGACTCTGGCCCTGTTACCAGAGGATTTCATAATAGTTGACTCTGTTCAGACACTGAACAATTCTGAGCCCACCATCTTCCAAAGCAATGGATGACACAGTGGGAGGAGGGCTGGGACAACAACAAATTGAGAAACATCTGTTGTTTTCCTGGAATTTTATCTCAATACAGAAGAACCCATGGCACCCCAAGAGCTTAGGAAATGGCTTTACAAGTTCAGATAATGCTTTATTTACCAAATCCTTTGGGAAATTGACAGAAATATGTTTTTCTCTATAACAGATGTTCACTACCTGCAACTCCTATGCTGTTTTTAATTTAACAATGCTTGAAGGAAATATTTTTACCATCTATTTTACACTTTCCTAATTTGTTCAATGTATATCCAGAGGACAATGACTATCTTTGCAAAACATCAATTATTATCCCATTCTTTCCAACAGCTCTGGAGACTATTATGGGTTAGGGAAGCCAGCAGGATGCCTTGATTTTAACTCATACCAGTTGATCCGCTCTTCTTCCATCTCCTTCCTCTTATCAGCTTCTCTCTCGGCTGCCCCCTTGTTAATCAGTAGTAGTGCCACATACCTACCATACATCTATAATGAGTTGTCTATGCTTCTCCAGGGTGGTCTTTGGACCAGTGGCAGCGGCATTGCCTAGGAACTTTTAGAAATGTAGAGTCATGGACCCCACCCCAGACCAACTGGGTCTGTGCTTTATCAAGATCCCAAGGTGATTCATGGGCACATTAAAGTTAGAAAAGCACTGCTCTAGATTCAGTGCTTTTCAAACCAGGCTGAGCCCCAGACTCACTCGCAAGATTCAGTCTAGACAGCGGTCTGAGCTCCCCATGTGTAATTCTGATTTAAATGGTCTGTGCACCAGCATGTGAGTCCACATTCCTTGGTACAGAATGATTCCCAGTATATGGTGAGCTAGGACACTTGTCCCTCACCCTGCCTCTGGACTGACATTGGGGCAGGAACTCAGAGAGGCAGCTGATAGGAAACAAAAACATCCAAGATGCTTTTATGTCCATAAACCCCATCAGCCCTATTGTTATGGTATATCATCACAGTCGCAGTTACCAGCACCAATTTATCCAGTACAATCCCCAGGTTGTACTCTTATGCCTTATCTCTGTCCACAAAACATCCCTGTGTATATATTCTGAATTAATTTGACCTGCATTGCAATTTTCCATCAGTTAGTAAAATAAGTGTAAACTGGAGCAGGAAGGGCAGATAGAGTGAGATCAGCTTTGGGCTCCCCAAATCCTGCCTAGATTGTTTCCTGTGTCCTGGATCTACACTGCCTGGGTTCAAGTCCTGACTCTGTGTCACTGAACAACATCATACAAGTTATTTCAACTCTCTGTGCCTCAGTGCCCTCATTTGTAATGTGAAGATGATCATAATCGCACCTACTTTCAGGGTAAGTTTAATATATATGTGTATGTGTATATAGTGCTGAGAACCATGGCTAATATATATTATAAATTGCTCAGTAAACCCTCACTATTGTTATAGTTTATTGTCAATAATTTATTATATTACTATCAGTGTATTGATTATCTATCTAAACCCATATAAAAAGCCTAAAACCGCAATATTTCCTTCTAAACCCATCTGTTTTAACTGTGAGATCTTGAGTAAATTTATTTGTCATCTCTGGACCTCAGTTTCCTCATTAGTAAAAAGAGAATAAGAATAGCGCTTGCCTTACAGTGGACTGAGAGTAAAATGCAAAGTGTGTTTTAAAATCACCTAGTGGAATTCCTGGCACTGCGAGCCCTAAGCAAATATAAGCTGCTTTCTCTCCTTTGCCATGAAAATAAAGTCAGTACAACTACATAAAATGTATTATTTTACATGCAGTTCACATTTAAGACGCCAGTCACATGCAACTTCTATTCACCCCTCAGGCCCCAGCTGAAATGTCCCCTTCAGTGATCTCTCCTTAGATTCTCTCAGAGGCCCCATAACTCTATCCTGACTTCTCCTCAAGTACTTGGACCTCTGGCTTGCAACGTGTGTGCTTGTATGTACATCTCCCAACTAGGCTATGCACTCACTGGGGGCGAGTATTATATTTTACTTATATCTATATCCCCAGTACTCCCAGACAGGGCCTGACACAGAGTAGAGAGTATTTGTTGCATGGATGAGTGAATGAATTGGTGGTGGTGGGAAGAAGGGTGAATGAATGAGCACTCAGGAAGCTTCATGGCCCTCTTGCCATGGAAAGATGCAGCGACCTGGGGACAGCTGTTTTCTAAAACTCCTGCTGTATCACAGTTATGCTGGGTGACTTGAACCGCACATTACTGGGTAAACAGTGTATTACTCTATTACAGTGTAAATAATGAACCTATCCTCCTAGGTAGGTACTCAGTCAGAAAATAGAAACAGATTGTGAAAGTTTAGGCAGCTTCAACTCTGTAATGAAGAGTACACACATATTAAGATTGCTCAAAGTTTATGCAAACCTTTCAGGATGGCATCTTAAGTCCTCTCTGATCTGGCTCCAGCCTCCCTTCCCTTATTTCTCCTCCTTCCCTTCACTATCTCCTGAGACCAAGCAGTCCAAGAGTACCTTCCACATGACTCATCACAGTCAATTCCCCTCCTCTGCATTCCTCAGAACACTGCTGTATTTTTGTCTTTGAATTATTATGTATCCATTTTATAGACAAGGAAACTAATGATTAGAGAGATTAATCACTTTGCCCAAACTCACACAACTAGTGAGTAGAACTGAGATTTGAACCTGGACTGTATAACTCCAGAGCAAACGCTCCTGAACATTATGCAAATAAAAGGGATGTTAACTTATTTTAACAGATATGTCAATTACTCTGAAAATAAGTGCTGATGTGCTAGAGCATAAAGCATTAAAAAGGAAAAATGGATGAGGAATTGCCACAAATCATAACTCTTGGTTGCTTCATTAGCTCATCTCTTTTTCAGGTTATTATCATAGGGGCATGATATGTACAAATATTCACATACACACATGCACAGATATAGATATAGATACGGATTACACAGACATAGAGAGATAGAGATCTAGATACAGATACAGGAATAGATACATAGATAGATGCAGATATAGACACAGAAATAAGTAGTGTCAGTTTTAGATTTATAATCTGCATTTCCCTGGACCAGAGTAAAGGTTGGAGTTCAAAGCAGGGTCCAATTGAGACAGGAGATAGCTAGAAAAAGACTAGGTAGACAGACAAGAGGGTCCTCTGGTAACAATGTAGTGAATTCCCAGCAGGCCTCTCAGGCTCAGCATTGGTAAACAAGCTCCCTTAAGCTAGAGCTTAAGTACTCACTGCTGGATTGAAAAGCAACCAATCAGCTCACCATTAGGCCCTTACCTCCTGCCAATTGGTCCTTAATACTGACCAATCAGAATAGCTACAGCTCACAGCTAGTGCTAGCCAAACGGCTTGGACTTAGGTCTTTATAAGCACCAGATTTTCAGTCCTGAAAACCACTTAGGGTCTTTTCCCACTGTGGGGGCTTCTCTGCCCTCTCAGTAAATCCTGCTTTCTCACTTTCCAGCTGTCTGTGTCCCTCATTCTTCCTGGGCATGAGACAAGAACCTCAGCTCTGAAGAGCTGCAATCTGAAGAGCTGCAGAAGATCGCCAGGAGTCAGCTGACCAAGGAGAGCTGCTAGAAGAAGGCGAGAATCTGAAACTGAGACACCCTGGGGCTAGGCTTGCCAGCCCACCGAACCAACAACTATCTCAGGGTTTGGCTTGCCAGCCTATTAGAGCCAACACTCTGGGGGCTAGGCTTGCCTGCCCACCTAATCACAACCTCTCAGGGCTTGGCTTGCCAGCCCATTAGAGTTGACACCTCTGGGGGTAGGCTTACCAGCCCCTTGACGCCACTCTCTGGGGCTTTGCTGGCTGACCCATTGAGCTGATACTCTCAAAGCCCAGGCTGACCAGAAAAATCTGCATCACAATTAACACAAATGATTATTCTTCATTAGCTCTTTTTCCCATGTGCTATTATAGGATTTACAACCCCAAGCAAATCCTCTCCCAGACTGTTTATTTCAGGGAATCCCTTGGGATTTCATAGAAATAAGACTGTGATGGCAAGTAACATGGTGGTATTGAGCTGCTCTTCGCATGTGTTCTGGGTACCTGGGATAAGGCTTACTCAGGCCAACTCAGCTGTCACTGGTATGGCAGTATTTTCCCCAATTTACCAAAACTATCTTGTTTTCCAACGATAAAGCAAAAGAATGCCTATCTTCTTTTTTTAGTTCCCTTAGGACCTAAAGTCTAAAGTCATTTTAGATTGCCTCTGTACCCTTAAGATTTTAGCAAAACCAACTCCTATGAATGGGCTGCTGGCCAGTTCCCAGTGTAGACCTTCTACCCTGTCTTCCAGAATCCTGCCTTATCCAGCACACACTGTCCTCCCTGTGCTCCAGGAATCAGGCTCAAGGTTTGCATTTGACATTACAGTACTCCTGGGTTTTGGTGTGTATGGTAAATTTCTTAAAGTAATAATACCACCTCACACTTTTCATAGTTCTTTTCCAAATAAACAATGCCTGTTTACTTTATCTTATTAATCTTTGTCACCAACCTTGGAGATAAGTAAGGCTGATAGTACTAACTGCCCCAATTTGTAGATAAGGAAACAGACAGGAAACATTAGGGAAACACAGAAAAAAACACACAAAACATGGTCACTGAAGAAAGGCTAGGATCCAGCTTGGTTTGGAATAGGCAAAGAAACCTGAGTAGCCACAAAAATCATGGCTTTCAATTTCAATTACACAAAAGTCTCTTTCCCAGTAGCTTAATTGGGACCAGATGTTCATTTTCTAAGTTTAGGACAAAGTGAAAAGAAAAGCTTTCAAACAAGAGTCAATATGTGGAAGAAGGTTATGATGAAGACAGTGGAATGGGGTTACTAAGGAAAGTTTCAAGCAATGTTTAAGATGAAGATAGGTTTTTCATCTTTCTGGGATTGTTCAGGGCTCCTCTGGAGGAAAATAAATGATTTGACCATAAGAACTCCTTCTTGGGATTTTTTTTTATGTCATCCACAATTCCTAATATGTCCACAAGGAAGCTAGAAAAGCATTTTCCCAACAGTGTTCTGCTTTTAAAAAAGGAGTTCATTTGCTCACATAGCTTTAGGTAATTCTGAGTTAAACTAAATTAAACAGGCTTTATTTTTCTGTGTGTTTTGTTTTTGTAATATTTCTCAAGTTTTTGCTCTTGGGCAATATGAATCTCTACAAAAAGGAATAGTATTCTATATTTCCCCAAATATTTTCCCAGAGCATTTTGTAGGATCCAATTTCACAAAATGCACTTTGGAAAACATTGCCCTTGACCCAATGTGTAGGTATTCCTGTAGCACCAAAACACATTTCCTTTCACAAGAGTTGAGAACAATTCTATCAGTTATATGGATTTTTTGACATTTTTCTTAAAAATTTTATTGTAAAACAAAATGCAAGATCTTTTACCCCATAAGGCAAAGGAAGAAAGAAACGAGTGTGAGTGAGCCATGGAGCCCCAGAAGACCACTCAGAGTTTATGGAGAATGTTAGAGACCTAGAACAGGAAGAAGCAAGAGATGTGAAAGAGGACTGCCTTGAACTGTAAGAATGATGAATTTCATCCAAGGTGACCTCAGTTTTCAAAATCCCTAATTTCTCTTACCTGGCATTTTTACCTGGAGTCTTCTAAGGCACATCTCTGTCCTCAGCAACTCTTTTATTTTGGCCCTGCCAAGGTCTAACCGGGAATCCTCTCTTAGGTAAAACCTTGTGAAGAATAGAGGTAGAAAGGCAGAGAATCTGTCCTTGGGGTTGCTGCAATGGAATACCTAGGGATTTAATTGCTCCTGGCATCCAAGCACAAATTCCAAGTCTTCGCCTTCACGGCTGCCAAGTCCTGTGCTCTTTTATCTGGTCTAGCCATGTTGTGGACTAAATTGTGTTCTCCTAAAAGTAACATGTTGAAGCCTTAACCCTCAATGTGACAATATTTGGAGAGATGCCTTCATGGAGGCAATTAAAGTTAAATGAGGTCATAAGGGTAGAGTCCTAATTCCATAAGACTGATGTCCTTATAAGAAAGGGAAGAGACACCAGAGCATGTTCTCTCTCTCTCTCTCTCTCTCTCTCTCTCTCTCTCTCTCTCTCTGCACATGGAGAAGAAAGACCACATGAAGACACAGAGAGAAAGTGGCAATCTGCAAGTCATGGAGAATGGTCTCAGGAGAAACTAAACTTTCTGACACATTAATCTTAGACTTTCAGCCCACAGGACTGTGAGAAAATCGATTTCTGTTGTTTAAACCACCCAGTTTGTGGTATTTTGTTGACACCCCAAACTAAGACAGGTCATAAAGATGCAAACAGATCCACTAGACAATTAAGAGAAAATCTTAATGCTATAAAATTCCTCTTAAGTTTTTTTAAAGAAATACATTTCTGGGACACCTTACACCCCATTGATTACTCCTTACTCCATTGCTTCTATATTTCAAAGAGAAGCTTCTCTTCCCGCTGCCTTTGGGCATCCTGTAGAATAATGATTATCAACAGGAGAGACGTGACCTAACATCAACTATAGATTCCCTAAGGGGCCAAGGAACACAGGCAGAGAATTTTATTTTCTTGATGTCTCTGCTCCCCTATACAAAGAGGGGTTAATGGAGAAAGGACTTACCCCACCCAACAAAATTGCCATAACATCATGTTAGCGACCTTCCAGTGGCTACTGCTCAATGCACAGCACCTGCTGCCAACTGACACAGCACAAACCCTGACATTTGGCAGCAGTCATTTGTCTTACATACATCATCCTATTTTCACAAGCAACTGGAGCTGCCAAAAGGCTCAGTGAACAAACACAGCATGGCAGATGCCATGATGGGCCCAGAGTACAAGGCCCTGGAAAGGGGACTGGCAGGCAGACACACCTTCCCACGTCCCAGCAGGCAGAGAAAAGGCGACAGACACAAACTGAGCTGCATGTTAATGTCTCCAAAGTTCAGAGAACAGAACTAGGAGACACAGGAGGAGAAATTAGTATGGAAGTGTTTTAGAATGAAGCAAAACACTTGTCACCACTTCAATCACTGAGTAGATCTTTCAGATTACTTAAAGGCAAAGGCAGCCTTATAAACTAGGTACAAACACATCAAATATGTTTTTAACTGGAAAGAATAATCTAGGGATATTTTAAATGCTTTAAATAATGGAAAGATTTATTTTTAAAGAGAAGGAAGGAAAATGGCTAATTGGATTCTTTTGAATGAAGGACTAAGAAAACATATTTTCCATAATTATTGGTAGCATCTTGCCCATGGACACACAAGTTGCCAGGAGTCCTTCAAAGAGTATGTGAAACTACTTCATGTTTTGTTCCACCTTTTGGCTACATTCTCTATGCTGCCATCTTGCCACCAGGAGCTTTTCAAAATGCAGAACAATTCACTTCTTCCCCTCAATTAATCATGACAGTGGCTCTTTGCTTTCTTTCTTTTTATTTTATTTTTTTTATTTTAAAGATGTTTGGTACAATTCAAGATTAGTTATGCAAGTGGTCATCATACAGGTAAAATTTGGATCTCCCTTTGGTCCCCACTCCACCTGGTTTGAGATAAGGAACCCTTATTGATGTTATGACCAACACTCCTACTTCCCCTGGCAGTTTCCAGCTACTGTACAGTCTCAAATCATCAGCATGGTCTATGAGTTCCTTCATGATGGCTTTTGGTCCACTTCTCTGTCTTCCTCTCCTGCCCTCAGGCATCGTTCTACACTCTCCCCAACTTTGCACATGTTGTTTTTTCTTCTATTCTACTGAGTTAATTGTGATACTTTTTTTCAAGATTTTGGTCCAAACTATCCTTCTTTTCAATGCTTCCCTGATGCCCCTAGGCAGTGTTCCTCACTACCCCCAGGATACTCTGAGCATTCCCCTGTGACAATGTCAGTATTTGGCATTATGATTACTTGATAGAATGTTGTGGCACATGTTGAGATGGTCATTTAGAAGACAGGTACTTTTATTATTTCTTTTTGAATCTCTTTGATGCCCTCTTAGTCAAGCATATCATCTGTTGACCTAGAAAAATATTTTTCTATTAAAATATACAGAAACAAACAAAAAAAGTAAGATGATTCATAAAATATCCCTAAGTTTACGAAAAAGGTAATGTTTTCTGAAAACCTAGAAGATTATATATCTAAAAATAACTCTCAAAAACAAAAGAGAAGGGAAGGAAGGAAGACAAAAGAAGGAAAGGTAGGAAGTGATGAAGGGAAAAAGAAAAAATTTAGCATATATTTGCTTAGTATCTTCAAAAAGACATAGAAGTCGTGGCCTAGAGGAAAAATGACCAGGGAGCCATCAGGATAGAAGAGGTCAAGATGAAAGAAGAGATGTGATAGAAACTTGTGGAACTGAAAAAAAGGTAATAAATTACAAAATGCAAGAGCAAAACCAAGACTGAATTTTGGCCATAAAATGTTACTTCTCACTGGGAGCAGTGGCTCAAGCCTGTAATCCCAGCATTTTGGGAGGCCAAGGCGAGAGGATTGCCTGAGTCCAGGAGTTCAAGAACATCCTGGGCAACTTCTCAAGACCTCGTCTGTACAATAAATTTAAAAATTGCTGGGTGTGGTGGCGCATGTCTATGGTTCTAGCTACTTGGAAGGCTGAGGCAGAAGGATCACCTGAACCTAGCAGGTCGAGAATGAGGTGGCCGTGAGCATGCCACTGCACTCCAGCCTGGACAACAGAGTAAGACACCAACTCAAAAAGAAAAAAGTTGCTTCTCATAGTACAGTCATGTTTCCCACCCTGTCCATCAGGCCCTGGCTTCTTTCTCCTGCCAGTATCTGCTGCCAGAGTCCCATCAGGTCCTCCACTCATCCCTCCCTCATTATGACACCTACAATTTCTAATCCCTACTGTCTAGAAGAATCTCAGCAGAGGTGGTGAGTAACAAGAAGGGTGTGTAATTAGCCTTCTTGGGAAAGTAACCTGCTGGATCTTGGTGACTGGATGCCACAAAGCTGAAGAATATAAGTCATCAAAGTCAGAGAAAAGAAAACAAAACATCAATAGTAGTGAAAAAAAAAACAGAGACAAGGATTTATTTCCTTCATAAAATGTACATTTTGCTTTTTTAAGATAATAAAAATTATATGATAAGCATAAGAAAATTTTGGAAATACCCCAAACAAATATTAAAAAGTAGAAAACAACCCCCAAATTATAACTGCCAAAAGCTATGATCTATATATTTTAAATAACTTTCCACTCTAACATACAAAAATAACATACTTTCCATACACTAATATACATACTTTCCATACACTAATATACATACCCTAAATCACTTCAAGTCCCTGTTGAATATTTTATATTAGAATAAAGAAATCTAGCTGCTTTAAAAGATAAGCCCAGGAAACCGCATCTTGTTGATAAAAGTGCATTGCTTTCTCAGACCACAGACCATTGCGATCAACAGAAATTCCACTTGTCACTGTAAGCTCCCTTCCAGCTTGTGATACTAGGAACTTGGAGGCAATTATCTTTAACATGTCTCCCAGGTCACAATGTCACCAAGGCAAAGAAATGAAGAACAGAAGTCAACATGAACTTCTGTGAGCCAATCACTTTTGCACATATTGCATTGACGTAATGTCAGTAACATAGGGTTCCACCTAATTGAAAAGGGGTTAGGATATGCAATTCAGTTTTGTGTTCAAAATAACAGGAAACACACAGATATTGGGGAGTATTAGCAGTCTTTAGAATGTATGGGAGTTTTAAAATATGTCCACAAACTCTCTGCTACTCCTCCCTTCAGAAGGTGGAATCTAATTTCCCTCTCCCTGGGTGTAGGCTCAAATTCTAATATGATTCAGTTCTAATAATAGAAATATGGCAGAAGTTGATAGCATTATGACTTCTGAGATTAGGTTACAAAAGGTATCACAGCTTCCTCCTTGCTACCTCTCTCTCTATCTTTTTTTTTTTTTTTTTTTCCGAGTCAGGTCTCACTCTGTCACCCAGGCTGGAGTGCAGTGGCATGATCACATCTCACCACAACTTCAACCTCCTGGGCTTGGATGATCCTTCCACCACAGCCTCCTGAGCAACTGGGATTACAGGCACACAATACCACGCCCAGTTAATTTTTTGATTTTTTTTTTTTGGTAGAGACAAGGTCTTGCTATGTAGCCCAGGCTGGTCTTGAATTCCTGTGCTCAAACAATCCTCCCACCTAAACCTCCCAAAGTGCTGGGATTACAGGCATAAACCACCATGCCTGATCCTCTTTTTTTCTTGAAACACTCTGAAGAAACACCAGCTGCTATGTCATGAACACACTCAAACAGTCCTGTAGAGAGGTTGAGGTGATATGGAATTTAAGACTCCTGCAATAACAAGCAACAAGCTGAGACAAGTTTTCTGTTAGAAGCCATGTAAGAGGACTAGCTTAGAAATGTATCCTCCAGCCCTTCAAACTGTCAGATGACCACAGCTCCAGCCAATTTCATGACTGCAACTTCATGAGAGACCCAAGCCAGAAACACCCAGCCAAGACTCTTGGATTCTGATACACAAAAACTATGTGAGATAATACAGTACTTTTTTGTAACAACTTATTATTCAGCAATAGATAATTAATGCAACATAGATAGACACATATAACATAAGACTAGGCAAATATCACCTTACCACTAAGTGAGGCTTTGAATCCAGATCCCAGTGTGGAACCCTTCATGGAAGCTCTATGATTCTCTTGCATACTTGGCAGCTATGGGATTTAGAGGCAAAGTCAATAGAGATGCTGTCTTATGCATTTCCTTTACCTCTAGACTCATATCTTTGCCCCATCACTGCCACTCGAATGACCAGATAAGACCAATCAAGGATAAACAGGCCAAGGGAAAACAAGGAAGAAATGAGGAGTCTGACTCTGACCAACAGGCCCCAGGAGGTGGAGAAGGGGAAGAGAAAGCAGCTTTCAGGGGAGGCAGCCTCTCACCCCTTTTAGGGAAGTAGTTTTAAGAGAAAGGAGAGCAAATTTGCAGAGAGAGAAAAAGCAAAAAGGAAAACTTTTCATTCTGACCTAGAATCTAAACCTATTTCCTTTTTTCTCAAAATTCTCCACCTGCAAGTGCTCAGATTCATTAAATATCTGTATACTCAGATCCATTCACATTAGAATTCCTCTGACCTGGAGGGGGCGGGTTAATACAGAGCAGCCTTTTCTCCCTGTTCTTCTTCCCTGGAGGCCAAATAGTGTTATTTCCTGGCCTCCTAAGGCTATCTTTCTCTACTTTCTGATAATAAAGACTTGAGTCTGCTCTAATTTTCATTTCTAATAATAGCCTGTTTTCTCGAGCTCATTTTCACTTAATATCATACTCTACTCAAGTATGATATAGAGTTACTCAAACAAATAATCACCAAAGTGTTTCCAAATTGAAACCCTATTAAGTTGGATTTAATCGACAAAGTATTTAGAGCATTAATTGTTTATACACAGCAACAGACATTAACTGTGTGAGTTTATCAATGTCTGAAGTTGTCTAACATTCTTAAATTATTTTTTTAATAAATTGAAACTGTCTCCTTTTATTGAATTTTCACTAATTATTTCCATCTCAACAAATAGCTCATGTTATGCTCTGGGTAAATTATCAACAAATCCTGAATTTATATAGCTCAAATTAAAGAAATGCTTCACCAGCAACAGCTATTTGGCTACTGCCCAGCAGTAAATTTACTTCTTATTTAAAATATTAATTTGCCTGGTATGCCTATTCCTGTGGATGGATAAATGGATGGATAGATAGACAGATAAAGAGATAGATAGATGATAGACATATATAGATATAAATAAGGGGGGGGAGAGAGAATCTGGGTGTGCAGAAATGGAAGGCTGAAACTCACAAGAGACAGAAAGTCATTACTGCTTGGCAGAAAGTAGAGCACACTAGGATCTGAGACCTGGTTCTACGTCCTGCTCTGGCACCTGGAACTTTTTCACCCAAAGAAAACAACTAGAACCATTCTGCAAATGCATTTCTTTGTCTGTGGCACTCAGATTCGGGTCTGAATCTATGTCTGGATCCATACTGGAACATCTCCACCCCCTGCCCTGTCAGTAGTGTTGAATACTTAAATGAGATGTCTTAGTCATTTGTAGTAGCTATAACAGAATATCATAGACTGGGTGGTTTAACTAACAAACTTTTATGTCTCACAGTTCGGAAGACTGGGAAGTCCAAGGTAAAGGTGCCAGTAGATCCAGTGTCTGGTGAGGGACCTCCTCCTGATTTGCAGATGACTACCTTCTCACTGTATCACCATATAATAGAAAGAGAGAGAGAAGAAGTTCTCTTGTACCCCTTCATATAAGAGCATTCATCTTTTCACAAGGGCTCAACCTAATTATCATAACCTAATTACCACCCAAAGGTCCCATTTACCATCAAATTGGAGATTAGGGTTTCAACATATTAATGGTAGGGTTTGGGGATAGGGGCACAAACATTCAGTCCATAACATTAAATCTGTATTAGTCAAGGTTCTCCAAAGAAACAAAACAGGAGATGGATGGATAGATAGATGATAGATAGATAGATAGATAGATAGATAGATAGATAGATAGATAGATAGATAATTTGTTGTGAAGAATTGGCTCACACAGTTATGGAGACTAAAAAGTCCCACAATATGCCATCTGCAAGCTAGAGACGCAGGAAAGCTTGTAATATATATCATACTCCATTTTATCCTTGTCTGCATTTTCTAGAATAAACTCAAGCTCCCACTAAAGTAAAAGTAAATTTTGAAAGTGACTTTCATGCCTCTGAGGACACGATCATCTTAACTGTGATCAGATACTCTACCATGCTTGGTCCTAGATTAAAACCATCAATAGAACAAAACTGTCCACTCTCTCCTCTGTTCTCCCTTGTAGGATGTTGAAATGACCTTTACCTTCCCTCTAGCACTAAGACATCCACGGGGCCTACCCAAAACCACTAAATCCTCATCATTTCACCAAGTCCACCCAGAGCTATAATATATATAACACATAAGAATATAATGCACAGTTATATTCTCTCCTAGGATGCCCCGACTCCCATCTCTCTTAATACATTGATTGTTAAATAGAGCATGTTCCCTATCCATCTTTCCTCACTTTATCCTCTACTCACCTGTGACACAGCATTTTGGTCAGAGCATCATTGAATGAATCACAAACTGTGAGAGAGTTTCCACTTCACAAATAGTTTTCAGTGTGGGTGGTACCTTACCTTAGTGGATTTGTCAACTGCTTTTTCAGGCTCAGGAATCATGGCAACCTTTGCAGCATAGAGCTCAAGAAAAATTAGCCAAGAAACCCATTAATGTAGCATAAAATTGCAAATGTGCTCTGGGCAGACAGAGGAGAAAGCAGATGTCTAACGCCAATAAAGTGATTCACAGGCACCTGGATGTCCTTAGAGGCCCAGGCTCCAAAAATAATTGTATCATCATTGCAACCGTTTGTATCAACAAAATTAGTTTTGCATTGGCCAACAAAGCAAATGTTCAAAGATGATCTCTAACTTACATAATGCAGTTTAGATTTTGAGGAAAACTAAAGGTGCCAGTAGATCCAGTGTCTGGTGAGAGGCCTCCTCCTGATTTGCAGATGACTACCTTCTCACTGTATCATCATAGAAAGAGAGAGGAAGAACTCCAGAAGAATGTGGTTTATCACTTCTATGCAACTGAATAAACACACTGGTCACTTTAAGATTCTTTTCCAGACAGCACATTCGACTGTCTCACAGATCTGTCTCTTGCTTCAACAGTGTTTGGATGGAATCGACCTGGGGATTCCCTCTCCTCCAGCCTCCCACTGCCCTCCAATCTCCTCTCCACTTACAATGTCTGAGACCACTTTGTCGGCTACCTAGTGTTTCTGGAACCAGCGAACACTGTTTTTGCCGTCGGCTCCTTCTTGCCGACCAACCATGAGCTCCAGGTTCACCAGAATTATGCCACCGAGGTGGAGGTAGCTGCCAACCACCTGGTCACTTTGCATCTGCAGGCCTCCTACACACCTACCTCTTTCTGAGCTTCTATTTCGACCGCGATGATGTGGCTCTGGAAGGCGTGGTCCGCTTCTTCCGCAAATTGGCCGAGGAGAAGCACGAGGTCGTGAGGGTCTCTCGATGGTGTAAAACCAGCAGGGCAGCCGCACCCTCTTCCAAGGTATCCAGAAGCCATCTCATGATGAGTGGGGTAAAACTCTGGACACCATGGAAGCCGCCATGGCCCTGGAGAAGAACCTGAACCACGCCCTTTTGGATCTTCATGTCCTGGGAGCTGCCGGCACAGGACCCCCCACCATCTCTTGATTTCCTGGAGAACCACTTCCTAGATGAGGAAGTAAAACGCATCAAAGAGATGGGCAACACCTGAACAACCTTCGTAGACTGGCTGGGTCCAAGGCTGGGCTGGGCAAGCATCTCTTCAAAAGGCTCACCCTCAAGCGGGACCCTCACCCCAGTGACCTCTGAGGAGCTCCTCTCAAAGTATTAGGTCTTCTGCCTGAGCCTCTTCCTCCAGCCATTAGGCAGTTTTTTAACCACCCTGGAGCCCTCTCCCAAAATGGAAATAAAACTTTCTGCAGCAAAAAATAAAAATCCTTCCCCACAAGCTCACCAAGTAGGTACCATCCTCTTGTCCTGGGTTCCAGTCTCATCAGGAAAACCTCCTAGCCATCCATGCCCACTCATCTACTCTAAGTCTTCATTCAGTGCATTTCCCAATGGTTACTAGAGATATATTTATTGGAAACCACCCCAAAAGCAGGTGACTTGTAATGGATTTGCGGAGTCTGGCTTCTGCTCACTGCTGCAATGAGCTTATTACTCTTTATTGCCATTTTCACTACTGCCACCCCAAACAATGTATTCGTTCAAACTGGATTTGTTATCATCACATCAAATGGTGGTGTCCTTTTGAGAGTCCTAGAAGGATGAGTATGTCACATTAGAGAGTAGAGATTGAAGTCGGGCTTTGGTCATTTTCTCACCCTAAGTAAGAGCAAGTTCTCAACTGCTGGACTCCAGCCCAGGAGAATGGGGAAAGACTTGGGCTTTGTGGCTGTGCAGATTTCTCCATCTCCACTCCCCTTTTCCATCCTGTGTGAGCTATTGACGTCTGTGGCAGCTCTCATGTACAACCCAAGTCTCCCTTCAGGAATGAAGGACTCATTTCCCCAACTGTTCAGTGGGCTACTGGCCAGCTGCCTTCAGCTCTAAGTTCTCCTGAGGAGGTGCCTCGCCCAGGAAAGCCCTTATCCAGTGACTGGTCCACATGAGGCTATAAAGACCCTGCCCCTCCACACCCATTGACGACCATTCTGAAGAGCCATCTCTGCTTCAAATCTCCCTGTGAGGGTGGCTAAGGCCTGCGTTGAGACTGCATTTCAGCCAAATGAACTCCTTCCTCTGCCCACTCCCGCCTCCTTCTCTTCCCCCTGTAGGTACTGATCCCAGGAACACTTCCAAAAATACTTCCTGCCTATGAATCTCCATCCCAGAGTCTGCTTCCTACGACAGTGACCCACCCCATAGCCCCTCAGCCCATCTCTAAGTTCCCTTAAAACTGTAGAAGAATCAGACAATCTCCCATCTCAAGCATCTGCTGCTTTTGGCTTCTCTCCCTGGGGCTTTCTCAACTGGCATAATCTGGAGAGGGTGGAATTGTGTGGTGAAATGTCCCTGCCTCCCCCTGCTTGGGAAGGGCAGTTCTAAGGCATAGAAAGGTTAAGTTGCTTTCCACAGTCTCACAGCCAATCAGCTAAGAGCTGATTCAAATCCAGGCCAGATTAACACCCCAACTCCTAGCCAGGAGGCAAGAGGCCTTTGAAACGTGTACATGCCCATGCAAGCAAATTCTAGTCAGCATGGGGTCTATGATGTGAAGAGTAGAAACAAAATGGGCTTTGTGTATTTCAGGGATAGGAATGACAGTGGATGGGAGAAAAAGAATTAGCAGACTCCCAAAAGCTGTAGCAGCAGAAAATAGGTTGAGGAGGTCAGAGAAGGAGAAAAAATAAACACACAATCTTCAAGGTCAGCAGACAACCCTTGAAAAATGTGTTTGGTACCATTCTACATGGACTGAATATGAGCTGTCCTGGAGGGGTGAGGAGGGTTGTGGATTCAATACTGTGCCACTCAGCTGTCACTGCTCTACCAGTATTTATTGAATGCACTTGAGTTGGAGACAGGGAGGTCACCACAGAAGGCAGAGACCTTGCCCCCAGAGAGCATGTACATTAGTGGGGAGTTGGGGATCTGGCAGTAAACAAACTGGCAAATTATAGATGTCCCAGAGTCATAAGAACTATTAAAATAATTGCAGTGGAAGTGTATTGATAGAGAGCAGTGGTAAGTGCTGCCTCAGTTTAAACAGTGAGGAAGCCTTCTCAGGAAGGTCAGATCCAGAGAACTGCAGAAAAGAGAGACAAAGTATTCTGGAGAGGGAGCAGCCAGCACTGTACTTGTGCAAGGCTCTCAGAGAGAAGCAAGCAGGCCAGCATGAAGCCCCAGAGTAGAGCTCTAAGAGATGAGGTCAGTCCCTGCCCCTTAAATAAAGACATTTTTTAAAATGTAATAACATCCCAACCTGGGAAAGTTTAAAGCTCTCCCCCAGATTTTTCAAATTCTTATGGATCTTACATTCCCCAAGTCCGGCTGCTTCCAGCCCTTCTGTCTTCCTTTGCTGTGTTAGTGTCACCTGGTGACAACCAAGAGTGGGCCTATCACAGTTTTCTACAAGGAACTAACCACAACAAGCCATGTAATAACCAATTATATTTATTAAGATTTGGAGGTACATGAGAGAAAGATCACCTTATCCAGTCCACAATGCTCTGCCTTCTCACTCAGTCCCTTACCCCTTCTCCTCTTCTCTTCCTCATCTTTCTCCCACCTCCACTTCCACCAAGACTGTTCTTTTACCTCCATTATAAATATCCATGCCGTTCCCTTCTTCTACCCTGGAAACTATTTCTACCTCAAGTGAAAGTCTTAAAAACATCTCTCAATAAAAGTAGATCTCCCTAAGAGAGGTTCTAGAACAACTGCTAAGAGAATAAAATGTCCTCTATCCTGTTCCTCCTACCTGGGCAGGTATGTGGGTAACAGTATGGAAACCTCAAGACTTCAGGACAGGAAAAGCATCAACTCCCAACCACCAGGATCAGCTAGCGCATAGACCGGCATGATTATGTGCTAATTTCTTCTAAAGAAAAAAAATCAGGTCAGCTATAAATGGAGAGGACAGGAGCACTGTGATGCCCATAAATTTCTGTTGGGTTTCCTAGGGAATGATCTATGTTGCAGAGGTGTGGCAGTGCCCTTGGAACACAGACAGCCATTTAACAGAGCGGGTTCGACTTGCTATACCAATAAATACAAGCATTGCTTTAATGCTGGGACTGGGGAGGGTATGTGTTTAGTGGGGTGTTTTATTTTTCTTTTGTAACCTAGATTTATTTGTAAGGTAAGAAGTGGTCTTCAGAAAGTAGACAGACCCTAGGTAACCATAAATATTCCCCAGCCTATGATATCATTCCAACAAAATTTGTTTTCCCTCCTTCTTCATTCCCCCTCCTTTCCACCTTGGAGGTGCAGTTGTAATGAAAATAGCTACCCTTTATTGCACTCCTAATACACACCAAGACATTTTCTCTAATCTTTATAGTAACAAGACCATTAATAGTATACTATTTCCATTTTGTAGATGAGAAAACTGAAGCTCAAGGAAGTTGCTCAAGGCCCTATAACTAAACCAGGGAAGTACCTGAGTCCTTCTGAATTGATTTCCTGTTGGCTTTGGCCTTTCCCAATGCCTTTGGCCTTTCTTGATTCCCAGAAAGGAATAAAGGTCTCTGTGTTCTAAAAATAGCTTTTGCAAGAACAGCCCTAAAACAGCCCCTCAGTTGAGCTAGTTTCTTGGTAAAACCAGGGTGATCAGGTCACTAATATGTACTGATTGCCTTCCATGTGACCTCAGTATCTAGAAGAAGCATGGTGCAGAGTGCAGGGCAAATGGTTGGATGGGGGTGTCCTAAAATAAGATATTGGGCTCCACCCTTCCAAAACTTAATGTCTAATGAACTTTTAAATATGACTTCTTGACTTTATTAAGCTGTCAGAAAAATCTGGGAACAAAAAAGACAAGTTTCTCACCCCGTACACATCCTTATACTCTCCGCATCCCATTCTTTATAGCTTACATTGAGGGCAGGTTGACTATTACTCTGTCCCAATTCTTCCTCTTTTTGCTATCGTGAGGATTCAACATGATAGGGTATGTGAATATGCTTTGTAAACTCTAAATCACCAGAAAAGCACTGTTAGCTATTGCTGTATGAAGCCCTAGTCAAAGCTGTCATATTGCTGTTTCAGCACTCTCACTGGGTGTGAACCTCAGTTATAACTATTATCACCCGCAGCGGCAGAAGCAGCATGTAATATTTGAATTCCTTATGTTGTGCCAATCTCCATGCTTATTACTTTCATATCAAATTCTATCTCATCTATTAAACAGCACTGTGGAGTGGGTATTATTACCTCCAGTTTGCAGAAGAGAATGTTGAAAATTTAGTCCCTAAATAAACTATCTGAAATGAAGGGAATGTCATGGTGAAGTATATTGCTTTCTAGAATCAGATATTTGGAATGCTGTGTCACAAAGTAACTCTTTTTGGTTGAACTATATCCTTCAATGGGTTAGAAGAAAAGGAGTAAGGAGAAGTGCTCTTTGGGAAGCTATATGTTTCACAGAGGCCTCTTCACTAAGTCGTTATAGAAACATAAACAATCATAAAACCTCTAATATCCCTGCATCATCATGAGCATGGAAAGTTTCTAGACAAATTATTCTGAAAGGTCATTTACAGCCAATTTAAGCTTTGGAGATAAAAAGAAAGAGGTTGTGATTCCTGTGAGTATCAGACCCAGACTGGGGCCCACTAAGGCAAAAGCATCTCAGATTGTTTCTGATGCATCAGACTCTCCTTGGTCCCTCCTGGGGCCTAATGAGCTTCTGTTCTTACCCTGTTTTCTGTCTCTCACTCTGTTTTGCATCTGCCATGTATCTCACTACAAATAAATCCAATGTTATATTGCATTAAGAAAAGGCACTAACAACACTACACTAGTAGTGCTCAACTGTTGAACCAGGTACTATTCTAGGTGATTGACATGTATTTGGTTGTCAAATCCCCACACATACTTATGAGGCACTGTTGTTATACCCACTTATACTCACTTTACAGATGAGAGAACTAGAACTAAAACACAAGGGAGAGATTTTTTTTTTTTTTTTACACAAGATCTCACTCTGTCACCCATGCTGGAGTACAGCAGTGTGGTCATAATTCACTACAGCCTCCAATTCCTGGACTCAAGCAATCCTCCTGCCTCAGTCTCCTGGGTAGCGGAGACTATAGGAGATAGCCGTGGAAGAGACTTTCTTAGGCTGACTCAGACACTGAAAGACAGAACCAGGGAGGGAACCTAAGCAGTCAAATGCTTCTACTTTAGAGACAATTTCAGTTATTTTAAAAGATTATCATTTTAAAAGTTTATTCCAGTTATTCTAGAAAATCCCAAGCATCTAGGAAGTTTATAGCTGAAAATGTGATAGTAAATGAACATGTCTCCAGAAAGTCAAGTTATTGTTCTGCCTAGAACTGGATTACAAAGGAAAATAGTGGCAGATTCTCTACCATAACAAGTACTGCTTTAAAAATAAAAAGGCAAAACAAGCATCAGGGATGAAACCAAGATCCAGAGCCCCAATCTACAAGTCCAGATCCCTTTGACAGTATCATGGAAGATGTATGGAGTGAGCATCTGCTGAGGTAACTGAGTTAGGTCTTTAGTGCATTCTCTCCTTGGATGTTCCCAATCCCAATGAGAGGGAAGAGCTTGCAGAGAGAGGTCTTGTAGCCAGTGAGAGGGCAAACTAGGATCGAAGGGCTTTTCTGTGGGAGGCTTGGGCTCTGAACCACTTGCTACGCCTTGCAGAAGTCTGAGAGAAACTGCTTAGGGGAAATGCCAAAGGAGCTCAAGCTGGGCGCTAAGGGTTACGCTCACAGAGCTAAGGGTGTAGGCTCTGTCCCATAGCAGGGCTATACCTATAGCAGAGCATTAATGATTGGGGTTCTGCTGTAAAAACCCAGCAAACTTATCTCTTCCAGAACGACTACTGCAGGTGGAGATCTTACCAAGACTAAATAACAATACTTCTTGGCTTATATAAAGAAGCAGTTCACTCTTATAATTATAGAAATTCTCTTAGTAAACCAGAGCAAAAATATAAGTATTATGCCTATAAATCTAATTCTAAATAAAAAGTGTTCTCTATAGCTTGTCTTTGATTTGTACAAGTCAGATTATTGCCATATAAAAGTATGAGAGTTGCCGGGCTCGGTGGCTCAGCCTGTAATCCCGTGCCTTTGGGAGGCTGAGGTGAGTGGATTGCCTGAGTCCGCAGGTTCGAGACCCACCTGGGCAGCGAGACCTCATCTCTACAATAAAAAATAAAAAAAAAAAATCAGCCGGGCGTGGTAGCGCATTCCTGTAATTTCAGTTACTTGGAAGGCTGAGGCGGAAGGATCACCGGAGCCCAGCTGGTCGAGGCTGTGGTGGCCGGGAGCAGCCACTGCACTCCAGTCTGGGCGACAGAGTGAGACTCCAACTCAAAAAAAAAATGTATGAAAGTTGACCATTTTCTGATAAACACTGCCTTGTATTTTAACTCAAGTTTTTTCTCTCTAATGGTTTATTCAGTGGCTAAGTATTTATTAACTACAACTCAATCGTAAATGTCATTATAAGAAAGCATAATATTAAGTGGGAATAAAATTGTTAAACAAACACCAAAATAAAATCTTATAGAAGCAGCAAATGGATCCTCTTAAGCCAAGTTGCCCTGTGGGTGAGGAGGTGTTGACAATCTAGCCTATGAAGTGACTGCAGTAAAAGCTTTTCAGGGACCAAGGCTGAGATGTAACTTCCAGACCACAACTTTTTCTCTTGCTAGCAAAGTCCAGTAAAACTATAAAATTCCCAGGCCAAGTATGGTGGCACATGCCTGTAATCCTAGCACTTTGAGAGGCTGAGGCGAGAGGATTACCTGAGCCCAGGGGTTCAAGACCAGACTGGGTAACTTGGTAAGACCTTGTCTTTACAGTAAATTAAAAAAAAATCAGCTGGACATGGTGGCACACGCCTGTAGTTCCAGGTATTTGGAAGCCTGAGATGGAAGGATGGCCTGAGCCCAGCAGGTTGGGGCTGCAGTGGCCAGGAACGTACCACTGCACTGCAGCCTGAGTGACAGAGTGATACTCCGACTCAAAAAAAAAAAAAAAATTATAAAATTCCCTCCAACACTGCCAGCACCAACAATGAGATGGACATATTGCTTGTTTGCTATTATATTTAAACAGCTAGTAGATTTACTGAATGAGAACGTCATCTCTTCAGCAATTGTACAGACTTACAGAAAGCAAATAGGAACATCAACGACTAGAGCACCAGAAGTGCAACAGATCATAAGGACTCTGTGACTTTAAGTGTGAACTTGAAATCCACTCAGGGAGGGTAACCAAAGCACATCAGTCCAGATGCCTGGAGTCCCATGTGGAGGGCCCTGTTGTGAGCAGAACATAAGACTCTAACGAGGTGTTGGTGGCAGAATCCATGAGCACTTCCCACAGCTCCAGTAGGCTAGCGAGGAGGGAACTGCTTGGTTGCCCTGGAAGCAGGTCAAAATTAATTATACTCTCTTTTTGTTGGTTGTTGGCTACACCTGTGCTTAGTAATAGGAATAGAGTGTGGTTTCAGTTTGTCTCAACTAGTCCTTTCGTTGATTCTACAGATCCCAGTTTAGAAGCCCCTCAGGCATCTTTCAAAAATCTTACCTAAATGGTGTAGTCCCAAGTGACAATTACCATCCTGATCCTGTGGTCTCTAATGGGCCCGCACTCCGGTAAGCAACTACCACTGAGTTATAGTGTTTCAGACAAAGGGTGTGATAATAGCAGATAATTGGGGCTTAAAGTTTTAGGGGTCAAACATACTACCATGAACTGATAAATGACCACCTCAGGCTTGAAATGAACAAGAAGCTTGAGCTGTTCTTTACCCCTGGAAAATTTCTTAACTTTGTAAAAGATGAGTAACTGCACTAGAGGAAACTGGTTAGTAAGATGAGAACAACAACATAATAACATTTTGGAGCCAGAAAGGATAGATTCAAAGTGAGCTCTACCACATGGCAGTTGTATGTCCTCATGCAATGCTCTTATTTTGAGTCAGAGTTTTATCAGGGAAGCACATGGCCCGGATTTGCTACAATGCTCCTCTCTCTGCTTTGTCCTTATATTTGTGCTAAGTCTCTCCTCCTACACAAGCTAGTCCCAAAATTTTTATATACTCCTTTTTGGGACGGGGGTGGAGTCTCACTTTGTCACCCAGGTTGGAGTGCAGTGGCACACTCATGGCCACCCCAGCGTCGATCTGCTGTACTCTGGCGATCCAACTGCCTCAGCATTTCAAGTAGCTGGAACTATAGGTGAGCGCTACCACGCCCAGCTAATTGTTTTACTGTAAAGATGAGGTCTCACCAAGTTGCCCAGGCTGTTCTCAAACTCGTGGGCTCAGGCAATCTCCTCACCTCGGCCTCCCAAAGTGCTGGGGTTACAGGCTTGAGCCACCGCACCCGGCCTATATACTCCTTAAGTTCATCTCCTATCATTGCTACCTATATATTCTTGTAATATTTTGTTATGAGCTTTTAAGATAAGCACCTGACCGCAAAAGGACAAATACTGTGTGATTCCTCTTACATGAAGTACTTAGAATAAATTCATAGAGACAGAATTGCTGGGAGTGGAGAGGGGGAGTTACAGTTTAATGGGTAGAGTTTTAGTTTTGCAGATAAAAAGTTCTGGGGATAGATGGTGGTGATGACTTCTCAACAATGTGAGTATACTTAATGCTATTGAACTACAGACTTTAAAATGGCAAGTTTTATGTTGTCTATTTGATCCCACTTTTAAAGAATAGAAACAGAAAAAAGTAAACACCTGAATCACTCTCACCATATTTCCCTACAAGAATTACAAAGACTGAAGCACTTGTTACATCCAGATCCACCACACCCTGTCCTCAAGGAATAATTGAGATGGAGAAATACAATTTAAAAATAAATAAATAACTTAAGAGGATATACACAATACCCAGCAGAGGGCAGAAGAGTCAAGGTGGCACTTCCTCCTGAATTTGTTTCTTTCTGTGATCATTCTTTCTTCCTAATTTGCTGTCTGAATTTAATATTCTCCTTAAAAATGAAAGTCTTTCCGAGACAGTCACGTTAGAGGACAGAAGATAAATTACTCTCTCACTGAGTATGTTGGTTAAATTATCACATAATTTAAATTATCGTGTAAAAATAATTGCTCGGCGGAGCTGGGCTTGTTGGTGATAATAGAGTTTCAAACTAGTCTTTTTTGTTTTATTTTGGTTGTATATCATTTATCCAGATCGTTTTGCAAAGTACTGCACAACTACTTTTATTGATGTTCCCACAAAAGTACACTAAAAACTGCCCTTAGTCTCAGTGGAAACCATATTGAAACACAATTGTAAAATTAACGGGATTCAGGTTTTTAGGTGTTCTTCCTCCCAGTTGAGCAATGTTGCCATAACCAAATGCCATAAAAGTGCTGCCATTCACATCAGAGTTAGCTGATGAAATATCTATTTTCTCCCTTGATTTGCTCTTTACCTTGATTTCCTGGAACATATTTTCAAGTTACCCTTGATGCACTATAATTACTTTGAGGAGATTGCTTTTTGGCTTAAAAGGATATTGCCGTTTTATTATTTTAAAACACCAAGGGAGTCATAGTCAAGGAAGAGAGCAGCATTTTAATGACAGACTTCTCTCACGAAGGAAACGAAACCCTTCCCTAATTGTTTTTTGACTTCTGGTTTCAATTAGCCTGGGAGGCACCTGGGTGGCATATGGATTCATGTGGAAGGTTTTGTTTCAAGGCAATGAGCATTAGCTCTCTTTGCCCCCTGGGCTGCCACTTGGTGTCAAGTTAAAACACAGCAACAGCGGCAACAATATCTGCCCAGGCAGTTCTGGTTCTTCCATTTTATTCAAGTAATTTGGATGCAGATAGTCTTTCTCCTTCATGCATTGAATATGATTCAAGTCCCAACTATTCATTATCATTTCACCTGCCTTGAAATGGGAATTGTAAGCACTCTGATAAATGATTTGAAAGACTGTCTAATTTCCGTAAATGCCCCTGTCTGCTGTTAGCATGCTATTTTATAACATCTAAAACATTCTGAAATTCCTCTGTGCACATTGATAGCCACATGTCCCCTGCATCAATACTGAGGAAAAAAGAAGAGGGGAGAGGAAGAATGAGCTTTCTCTTTCTCTGGCAGTGGAAGAATACTGCTCTCAAATCATTTATTAGCAAGGAGCCTTTTTCTATAGAAGGGATGGAGGAGCCCATAACAACGCACACTGGGGAAGGCTTAATTCACTTAAGTGCTATCTCCAAAAGCAGTCCCTGTCCTTCTTAAGGGTCCAAGGGAGGACAGTAGAGTGGAATTGGGAATGAGTAGGGAATAAATAGAGATGGAAAGATAAGAGGTCAAAAAAGAACAACGGAATAGCCCTGTGTTACTTCAGTGTCTGAAAACCCCCTGAGTTGATGAAACATGTGTTGTGCATTGTAAATATTTACTGAAACGTAAAGATAGGTCAATGTCCTCTCTAAGCTCAGTCGCCCCTCTGTGCATGGTGATCCATGTATAATAAGCTTCATGTGGGGCTCACCACATTTAGGAACTCTGTAAGAGCTGCTTTCATAACTCTAATTTCAGAATTTCCATGAGGAGAATCTAAACAAACTGCGTAGACTAAATAAACAGCATTGCAGGGAAGGGAGGACTCCAATATAGAAATCACAGTGACACATACATTGGCAGGAGTTGCATGCTACAGTAGATTAAAATGCAAACAACCTTCCTTGATAGAAAATTCCTTACAGAAAATCGAATCTGGCTGTAGAATATAGATCTCATAACACCAATGTGTCCCTGGACTGGGCAGTAAAGCTGAAGAAGGCAGATGTGTGTGCTTACTCAGTCCACAGAGGAGCATGAACCTGCCCAGGGGAACTCTGTTATGGAAGATGTGCAGCTCCCAGAGGCATGTTCCACGTGGTTTGTGCTCTCCAAGGGATTTGTTTCTGTGGGTCCCACCTAAATTCATCATAATGGAGACTGTGCCCTTCAGCTGCCGATGAGGGGTGTGGAAAAGGATCCAAATCTGTACTGAATGTTTCCTATGTGCCAGGCACTATTTCTTTTAATTAAAAACAAAGTACAGGAAATTATATAATAAGCACAGTCTCCAGATCAACCAATGTCAGCTTTTGCTCTACTTGTTTCAGATCATTCTGAGTTTGTATAAAAGATGCAAAATATCCCAGTGACAATTAAAGCCCTCTTTACTTTTCACCTCAGTTCCATTCTCCTTCCTACCTCCTGCAGAGAAGCTACCATCTTGAATTTAGTGAGTGCAATTCTTGTGTGGATACTTTATTCTGTTATCTCATTTAGCCCTTCTGACAACCCTTTGAAATGAGTATTATCCCCATATTACAGATTAGGAAACAAAGAGACCAAGAGATTAGTATTAGCCTAAACTCACACAAAAAAATAGGTAAAAGAATCACGGTTCAAAATCCGCTTGCTCTTATTTGAAACCTGGGCCCTTTATATTAAGCCTACATCCAGAAAAGCTGGTCTTCTTCCTCATGTCATCTGAAGATTTCAAGGATTCTTCCCAACCAGATCATTTCACATCTTTGAATCTTGACTCATGAACTTTACTTTCTAATTCCTTAATGGCAGCTGTTTTCTGAACCATTTTCACATTTTCGTCCAAATGTGTAAAGCCCAGCATGAACCTGATTGGAGAGGAATGAAATGGGATAATTACATCTCTTATTACATGCATTTGGGCATCATATCTGTCTTTAAGTAGACTGCAGGTACACACCATATCGGTCTTTAAATATACATACACAGGTGCATGATTGCCTTCCTGAGTACCAAGCGTGCATCCCACGCTTCACTGGTCCCATGCCATTAGCTAGTTATCTATGAAGTGGCTTTTTCAAACTCCCCATGGATACTTACATTTTGTTTTATAGTCGTAACCCTCAGAAAAGGCTTTAGGAGAAATGTAGGACATAGGAAAAGCATAACAGATTCAACAGTGGCTGTAGTATATGAATTGAAGAGTCACTTTTGCAAAGCAATTTGGGAATATGCATCAAGAACAGTAAAACTATCCATAATGATTGACTTTAAGAGCCATCTTCTGAGAAGCGAACCTAAGGAAGTAGCCAGAAGAGTGGCAAAAGCCACTTCAAAACCCTTCCCTGTTCTGTTATTTATTACAGCAAAAACCTGGCAGTAAACTCATGGTCCATCAAATGTGGGCCCCTTGACTGAATCGTGTATGTCATTAAATCAGTAATTTTGAAGGAAAGCAAGGTTCTCTTCCTAATTCTGCTAATTAGCTGTGTTAAATTTAGCAATTTTAAATTGTAAGCTTTTCATTTGCAAAATGAAAAATTCTGACATCTACCTTAAAGAGTTGAGAAAATTAAATGGGCTAAAATATGAAACAACTGATCCCAGTTACTGGTACCAGGAAGTACTCAGTAAATTGAAGCTATTAGAACAAATATCTATGAAAAAGGTATAGATGTATTACAGTCACAGTGTCAACAAGAGAGACTGGATTCATATATACAAATATTAGAAGACTCTAGTTTGTGTTATCTATTTCTTAAAACAATAAAAATGATAAGGATCTAATTTGGGGTAATTGTACCAAAACACCATTTCTCTATAGTAAACAAACTTGCTGTAATATTGTGAGGCAGATTTTATAAAGTTTTAAAATAAAGTGATACTTTCTAAGCTGTTACTGTATAAACTGAGACAATAGAAAGTTTGTTTTTCAATCCAAGAGAAAAAAGTTCTAGCATTGTCTAGATTCAGAGCCTGCTGTAATGGTGAAGAGAGCCCAGGACTAGTAATCCAAAGACCTCTGGTCACATCACGGGTGCAGCGTTCACTTGCTCTATTCTGCCACCCAAAGGACTCAATTTTCTCACCTCTAAAAATGATAATGATGATAATTCACAGGTTTCTTACAAAGAACTGGATAAGATTCATGTAGATTGAAAAATCATCTGATTTATAAAGGCTCATTTATGTGAGATTAAGTCATTTTAAAAAAGTATGATCTTATTAATAAGTTCACATTTTATTCAATTTGAATGAAGAGAAATGCGATGGTGATTAAACTTGAAAACTTGAAATATATATATATATTATGTACTCACCTCCAGGGCCAAGTTAACATTCACTCTTAGTCACTCGAGTGGTTACAGCTTTACATCAATGCTGTCATTTTAGGGACAAACTTGTTTTTAAAAACTGGAGTCAAGTAAGAGCCAGAGACCTTACTGAAATAAAACAATAGCTACTTAAGGATGTTCTTGACAAAATGTGATTGTTGTTAGAGAACATTATGCTCTCAATACTTTGGTCTCATTTTCATAGCTCAAACCAGAAATGCCAACTTCTCCATCTATCCCAGAGACTCTGGCATGTTTACAGGCAGAAATTGGCTGACAGTGGGTTCATTTTGGGTCAAGTGACCTTCAGTTAGGTGTGACATTTATCTGCTAGTTTAACCAAAATTTCCTAAAACAGTCCCCCTCCCCCATTGTGCAGATCCCTGCCCCCCACAAAAACTATCTTTTATAAAGAATTTCCCCCACACCTACAGCCTTGCCTGGGAAAAAGTTAAGCAATCTAACTTCAAAATTGTTGTAACGATGTTCAAATGAATATAAACAGCAGAATAAAGAATTCTGTGCACAGAGATTCTTTTATAACATGTTTCTGAAAATTAAGCTTTTCATGTGGAAATTGACAAATAACTAGCTGTGCTTATTTTTGAGGAGATAAATAGCTACAAGATTTCATTGTGTTATAAATTTTCAAAAGAATTGTTTTAAAATTCCATCTGGCTAATAACTCCTGACACATCCTATTATTTCCCACTAAAATACATACAAAATTTTTTTTAATGACAGTAATAATACAATTTGAAAAGGTGAAGGGGGGTGATGCTTGCCAGAATCTGGGAGAAATTTTTTTCTAACTCCAAAGTCAACCATCTGACAAAAACAACAGATGAATAATTGGTGCTTTCCTTTGAAAATAACAGAGGTTTCCCTTCTAAAATACAGGTAGATGTGTTTTATCCTTTCCCGACTCAACCTCCTGATTCAGACTCTTCCATATCTTGGATAGGGGTTTTTAAGACCACCAGGATATTGTCAGCCATTTCCCAGGATACGTCTTCTTTCTCCATCCAGTCAGAAACTGCAGCATCCAGAACAATTTGAGTTCATTTCATTCTGGGAGCTGCTACTCACCAAAGGGTTGCTGAGTGGGTTACAGGACAGCCTAGGGATCATCGGTTTTTAATTCTCCCCATTTTCTCAGAGAATCCCAAGCCAGCAGAAATGACCTAGATGAAAACCTACAAAAGTCTAAGAAGTCTGCCATAAAACTGCATGAAATGTGAGGAAGAAACACATTAGAGGTACAGAAGAGGGCCATGGGCACGCCACGCTCACCATACTAGTAGCCACCAGGCCACACTTTATTTGAGGATTAATAAGTAGAAAAAGAGGTGGGAGTCGCTTATGAAAAAACAATGCACATAAGAACAAGGAAATATCTTGAATACTCAAAGCAATCGCGAATTTCCGAAATGATTTACTGCAGAAACCAATAAAAATCATTTTTGAATACTCTCATGATCTCTAGGATACTAGGATACCTGGGTTAAGATCTTGCTTGCTCTATTACCTTGAATAAACTACTTAATCATGCTGCTCTTCATTTTTCTGCATGTGAAAAGTGGAGACAAAAATATCTTCTCTTACAGGGTTGTATTAAGAATTTCATGGTATCGTGTAAATGAAATGCTGAGCATGCTTAGAAAAGGGATGGGGGTAGTACTGGCAGTGACAGGATTTGTGGGATGGTGATGGTGACGATGTATTCAGTGGCATAGATGGAGAATCAGATACGTGACTTTTTACAGTTTCTTGTGCTTAAAAATATATACACCAGAGTAAGCAGATAGTATATGAGTTACTAAACAGCTCTCCAGAACGACCAGTTTCTAGTCCCATGAGTGAGTCTGCTTCCAACAACCCAGCACCCTCACAAGTACAGAGTAATATTATTTTTATAACTTTATAGATAAAAATAGAACCCCACTCTTGTTTTAATCCATATCATCTCTTTAATCAGAACAGAGTTACTGACTGTACTTTCTCTATCATGAAGTACCTCTTAAAAATTCAGCCCATTTTTCCATTGAGTTCTTGTTCTTTTTCGTTAATAAACATTCTGACATATTAAATATAGTATTACTTTTTAATAGAGATTTAAAATATTTCTCTGAGTTTATCACGTTTCTGGTTTGTAGTTCGTTAAAAGCACAAAAGTTTTTAAATTTTTGATATCTAATGTCTTCTATTTTTATATTCCATTTGGGTTTTATTTTTAAGTAAACATGTGTCAGTTTATAACAAATATTTATCAAATTTTCAACTCCATTTACTAACAAATTGCCTCTATTCATCCCATCCCACTTTGAAATGTTTCATCTATTATATATAGCATATACACATATATACATATACAAAATATATACATATGTACATTTGTTTTTACATTTGTATTTATTTTTCTGGGGTTTAAAGTTTTATAAAGGAAGTTATATAAATATTTACCTGGAGTGAATTGATTAAGTAAATTATGTTATTTCTGCAATGTAGAATCTTGGGCAAATCCAGATCTGCATGTCTTAACATGACAAGACATCTATAATATATGAATAATTTTAAAAAACTAGCTAAAGAGAAGCAGGCCGCATAGTTGTTTCATCTTATAGTAAATTCTTTATTAAATTACAGCATTATTTCAGTGTGAGAGTAGCGCAGGAATAAATGACAAAGAGAGCTTGAAAACAAATAAATTTTTCAAAGTTATACATGATATAAAAATTCAAGTGGAACAAATAGTATTTCTTCATCTATCAAAGATGTTAGTGTCATCAAGAATATAGAAGTGTACATTGAAAATTTTCTGGAGTTCAATTAGGCGAAATATATTAAAGCATTCAGTGCAAACACTGCTGACACAACTCTTTTACTTTTAAATAATCCTGAAGTCTGAATAGACCAAGTGCGTGAAAAATGTGTTTTCAAGGATATGTATTTGATAGGTAACAATGGGTGATGACTTCATTCATCAAGACAGATTCAGCACATATGATGGTTCAACTGCACAATGGAGTTTTACACAATCATTAAGAATTATGAAGGTCCTTCAGGCAGGAACTCAAGGTAAAAAATAAATATTAAATTAAAAACTTAAAAATAATTTTAAAAGAATTACGAAGGTCTATGTTCAACATTAATAAATGTCCATGAGATACAGTCATGCTTAAAAGTAAATTCTTAAACATCAACTATACTGCATTTATTCCCTTAGATGTCTTAAATGTGTTTTTGTAGTTCAAATACAAAGACACAAAATTAGAAATTGAAATGATATACACCAAATTTTAATAGCAATGGAATTATGAGCTGTAAGAGGAAAACTAACTCTCCTCACAGTAGTGTACAAGGGGACCCTATAGCCCGTCCTGAGACAGCCTTAGATTCAGAATGGGTGAAATGTATTACTTGGGAAGAAGAATGAATTAGGGTACAGAGAGACCAAACCTTGTGAGTAAGATAGAATTTCCTTTTAAAAGGACAGTGGAGAGTCACAAAACAAAGGCTCAGAGAAGGTATTCTCATGCCAGAGTAGAGCCCTGTGGATGTGGGAGGAGGTCAGGAACTCAGGGTCCCTATGAGAAGCCTACAGGAGTGGTTATGTCATGGACTCAGGAAAAGTCACACTGAAGGTAAAGTTTTCTTTTCTTTTCTTTTCTTTTTTTGAGTTGAGAGTCTCACTCTGCTGCCCAGGATGGTGTGTAGTGGCAAGATCATGGCTCACCACAGCCTTGAACTCTTGGTCTCAAGCCACCCTTTTGTCTCAGCCTCCCAAAGAACTGGGACTATGTTGGGAGCCGGCCACGGAGGCCCACTGAGCGTTAGGGATCAGGGAGGGCCGTGGACCTCGAGACCGCTAGGACGTGTTCGAGAGCCGTAGACCCCATTTTCCTCCCCCTTTTGCCATGCAGCACAAGAACAACCTAAAGGAACTCTGCTGGCCTAAGCTGAAGACTCTGTGACTGTGACAGGCATAGCTGACTCTAGAAACCCATTGTTCCTGTTTCCCATAAACTGCGGTTTCGGCCTAGGTATTAGATATAATTCAAATTCAGGTCACATTTGGGAGCCTTTTATACGGTAC